>NC_048597.1:18708098-18980598 GCF_003668045.3 Cricetulus griseus
GGATTGGTTTAGACGATGGCTTCTTGCAACTGCTTCAATACACCAAAGGGCTTCTGCTCTCAGTCTTGGCAACACAAGACTTTCATTTCAACAAATGTTGTAAATGGCTCTTTGAGATGTGAAAATTGTGTTTGGCCTGACAGAGAATGTTCCTTATCCCAAGGAACTTCTGGCCTAACAGAAGAAATCCAGGGCCCCATGAAACTTCAAAAGAGAAGTCATTCACTGATTCTTTTAATAATGAGAAGATTGCTGAGTTTGGTGCTGCACGCCTTTAATCCTAGCATTTGGGAGGCAGAGGCAGGTGGATCTCTGAGGTCGAGGCCACCACGGTCTACATAATGAATTCCAGGACAGCCAGAGCTACATAGTTAGATCTTGCCTCAAAACAAACAAAAGAATGGAAGATTTATGTGAGGTGAGATGTGCATAGGAACCACTATTAAACAAAGAATTATAGCAAAGATAAAACTTGAGTCTCAGTGAGAGTTCCTCTAAGACTTTTATTTTTTAAATAATTTTTTAATGACTTTGGTTTTTGTGGTAATTTGGATTTAACCCAAGGCCTCACATTTTCTAGACAAGTAGCCTACCACTCATATACATTCCCAGCCCATTAAAGATAAATTAGAACATCATCGAATTTTAATAAAACAGATCCAGTAATGATAAATGATAGCTATATAACTGCATTCAAAAGTATTCCGGTTTTCATGTGTGTTCCTTGTTTACGTTACAAATTCATAAATAACTGGAAACTTATGCATCATACAGAGTTCAAGCCCTTAGATTTCAATCAGCACTTACAATAGGTTCACAAGCTAAGGAATTATTCTTATTTGGTTACAAATGATTGCAGAACATTTTGAAATAACAACCACACCATGTTTGCATGCCTGCCAAGTGCAATGAAATATCCACCAAATAGGTTTTCTGCCTGAATTTGTTGAGAAAAAATGTAGTTATTTTTAGGGAGTCTTGAGAAATTTATTTTTCAGACACTGGTTTTCTAGCATTTTGAGAAACCTGAGCAAAACAGCTTGGTAAGGAAATAACTATGATGGAAGAATTCCACAGGGCTATACTTCCTCTTCCTTTAGATTCTCTTGGCCTCTGTGCTTTCACACTAAGGGAAAACAATCCTCTTTAAGCAAATTTCATCATCTGAAACATGGAAATATTTATCCCCTGATCAGTGACTCAAACTCTAGCAGGCTTTCCTTTAGGAAAAAAATCTCTAAACAGTAATTAACACCAAGTGTTGGAGGCTGTGCTGATGGTGTTAGACGACTGACCTACAGAAGGTCTCATCACACACATGGCAACATTTCCCCCATTTTATAGCTGAGAAAGCTGAATGCAGACGGTAGCTTGCTCAAGTTCCCAAACATTTGAGTGTTGTTAGATTCAGACTGTCACGGTGTCACCCAGTGTCACCTGGCTTCTGAGAAATAGCAAAAGCTGTAAAGTATTCAGGAACCTCTGATGCAAAGGTATGAGAGACACAAGTCGTATCAAGGGTTGCAATCAAGGTCTTTTTGAAATAGGCTGTTGCTTTACTGCTTTGTAACTCCTGTATCTAAAATTGTAATCCGGGTGCCATATTTTAGGCGACTTAAAGACTGTTTAAGTGCCATTTCCCTTGGGGAAAGAAAAAAACTGAAACTTTATTTGAAATGAAGACATAAGGGAGGTACACGTGGAAACTGGATAGGATGATTTCCTCCAAGTTTGGGTTGAAAGGTATGCTACAGAAGAGCTGAGATCATAGCTTACATAATAGCAGCAGAAATGTCAGTGAGGCTTAGCCTTCTTAATATCATGCCGTTTTAAGTTTATATATTGTTGTGTTTCACTCACATATCGAATAGTGAATTATACATGTGTTGTTTAATCCTAAATATTTAAATATACATATCTGGAAACCTAAAAAGAAAAAATTCCATCCCTTCCTATATCCTACAGTGATATAAGTTACTGTAGTCACACCCAAAAACATTATAACAACATAATATCATTAATTGTCAATGTGTTTTCCATGATTAATTTGTCCCAAGATAATATCTCCTATGCCTCTGTTTCTAATTTCATTTTAGGTTGACTTGTTGAACTTCCATAAAATCCTCTCACATATTCTTTAAATTTAAATGTAAGCTTTTAAAAATTTAAAGCAAAGAATAGGGCATCTGAGCTGACTCAGTAGGTAAAAACTCTTGCAGACAAGCCTGAGGACCTGAGTTCAAAGCCCGGGCCCAACATGGCGAAGAGTAAGACAACATTGCACATGTTGTCCCCTGACCACCACACATGTAAGTCCAATTCCTTCCCAGCTATGTAGTAGAGACTGACTTTTCCCTCCCTCTTATCAGAGTTTCAGCTTTCTAGTTAATATTCACATGAAATTTACAGTAAATCAAAGACTTTGGAGATAACTGTTCGAACTGCCTTCTATGGCACAGCAACAACCAAGACCAAAGACTCTGACTTATAACTGTGGTTAGCATAGCCTGAGCAAATGCTCACATTCCAGTAATGACACAGGAGAATGTGAACCCCATCCTTCCAGAAGATTCCTGAACACACGACCCCAGATCCTCTGCTCTGACACAAAAACGAACACAGCTATTTCTCAAATTCCAATGTACATCTGTAACAGCATGTTTTATCAACCTCATCTGCAGGTGAGTCCCATATTCTAGTATGTTGGAGGGTTGTCGGGAATCTTTTCCGTTCCTCTACCTGATAAGGCTGTGTGCAGGACTGGACCAACTTCCTAAACTCAGCCACTGATCAGTTTAAAGAGATGCCATACAAGCCTTTTCCTGGTCTCTTGTTTTATGGATATTTGTTTGGGTTTTTTGAGACAGAGTTTCACTATGTAGCCCAGGATTGAAGGCAGGGTTGAAATAAGTCCACCAGACCCAAGATAGATGATGAATAGGTATTTATTAGGGAAGCAATTACACAGATAAGAGTAAATAACTGTCGAGGTCTTCCTGCTCCAGAAGATGCAGTCTCTGCCCTTCTGTGCCCTCCACGACCCAAGAGAGCACAAGCCAGCCCTCTCCTCTCCCTTATAATGGGTCACATCTGCACTGAAAACATGCCCAAAGGGTGTGGCCACCACCACAAGTTCACTGGCAAGGCAAGATCCCACCATACAGCATAATATCAAACTCAATACACAGCTCAAATTGGACTCATATTCATGGCAACCTTCCTGCCTCAATCTCCTGTGTACTGGGATTCTGGTATGTACCACCATGCCGGGCTCCTGATCTACCCTTAAATCTAGTTTTCTTCTTGTCATGGAGAAAACCTGCTGAGACTGTCACCCAGGCTGCCCACACCTGAAGGGGAATCCTGAGAATGTGCTTGCCCACGGAAACAGCTTACAGGGCATATATGCAACATATTTAGGAACCATGCTTAAAAGACATGCTACCTTGATTAAGTGACTGAGGGTCGTTCCCTGAGAAATTTGAGTATGGGGGAAATCTGAGATAGTGATCCTCCTCCCAGGGAGAGGTCACCGGACGGTAAGACACGTGCCCTAGGACCTGGGAGTTCATATGCACTAGGATCAGATCTCCTCAAGCTCCTGTGTGCCAGCCTGCAGCTCATAAACTGTCTATATTTAACAGGAATCATCAGGACTCCCAACATGAACTGCCTTAGGGGAAGTGGACTGGCTGCAGAATTCTGCAACGACAATCGGCGCTCCCATAGAGTCGAGCTGATCTGGGAGGTGCTATGGTGCAGCACACACCAGGCTGCCCTCATCTCTCTTGGGAAATGGTACTTGGTGAAAGACAGAGTCTCTTCTCTTTGGATTTGAGAAGCCAGTGGCAAGAAGGGAGCCGTTGAGTAGAATAGCAGTAAGATACAATTGTCTTGAAACAATTAATTGATGTAAAAGAAAATTGTCTGAACCCTGAGATTCATTGTGTATTCATCTAGGCCAGAGGCAACCCCTAACTATAGCTACATCACAAAAACCATGATGGCCATAAGCACTAGGATTATATCATTTCTTTCATGTATAGGTGGAGAGAGACTAGAACATTCACCAGTTGATTTCATTCTCTTTCTATATTGCCTCTTGTCTGATAGTTCGTGTGCCAAGAGTGACATCTCCCAGACAGTATGGACTCAGTTAACAAAACTGGGTTCTCCTTTGCCTATTTTGGTCATGCCATCTGCAATATGTTTAAAGTAGGTATTTACATATACACAGTTATACTCCAAAGGAAGGCAATATAGGTTTGTTCATTTGTTTGTTTGAGACAGGATCTTGCTATGTGGCTCTAGCTATCCTGAAACTCAGGCCTCAAACTCTCAGAGATCCTCTGCCTCTGCCTATGCCTGTATCTCAATGCACAAAATAATTTTTAAGTCAGAAATAAAAAAGTGATCAATTGTTGAAATGAACCCAGGTACATCTACGAGGAAAAGACAGCACACCTCTCTAGTATTCTTACTTTTATTTAGGGACCACAGTGTAAATTTCTCTTGGTAATTACCTTACATTTGGCTTTCTATTTTACTTAAGTCACTGCCTGGTAACTATGCTGTGATTTCTTTGGTGCCTTTCCCAATCTATACCAAATGTCTGTTGTCCAATCTTACTCTTCTGTGCTCTACCTCCTAGGAATGTTTACCAGCCTTTCCAGTCTGCTCTACATTCCTCCAGCCACCACTGTCAGCTTCCCGAAAAGATTTCTCCTGATACTCACTAGGGTCTTGCTTCACTGTCTCATCTGAATGTTCTGGAAACAGTTTTTTCTTTGGTTTGTTTCAACATAAGCAATTAATCATGCACATTTATGACCTGCAATCTCCAAGAACATTTCAGGATGTACTTAATGGGAGAGTTCATGGACTAGTTGGCACAGTGCCAGCCCAGACTTAGGAATACTGGACATCTCAACATTCATGACCCTCATAAATACTGCTTGAGGCTCTCTTCATAGATATTTTTAAATGCTCTGATTTGGGGGCAAGGTATAAAATGAATAGGATCATTTTAGGAGTTTCTAATTTCTTGCCAGTCTGCCTTTCCCACAAATATCTTCCTTGTTTTGTATCCTATCCTTACCACGTTGACTCTCTGCTACAAACTGAAAGTTGATTTGGGCCAGAAATATTGTTGGGCAGAAAAAACTTAGGGTTCGTGGTCATGGCTGGAAATGGGTCTCTTCTATAACTTGTTTTGGGCATGAGTGGGGATTGTAGCTGAAACTTGAAAGGAATTCCTTTACTTTGTTAACAGACATGCAAATTGAGAGAGAAAATAGTCATCCTTCATTACAAATTTGCATTCATTCAAACAGTGTAAATTCAGCATGTATGACATGACTGCTTGTGCAGTACCAGAAATCTGACGCTTAATAAGAACTCTACAAATTGTTTACCAATGACAATAACTTCCTCAATGAGCATCGAATAAAAAGAATTATATGTATTCCTATGGACCTTAAATCCAAACAACAAAACCAATTAAATATGCAAATAAGGAAAATGTCAGTTGATAACTGCTAATCAAATAACAAAAACCTGTGTTTGAATTTTTTGCATCCTTTTATGGTCTTATCTACCAGAAAAACATGGGTTTTATTTCATAGTTTCTGCACAGCTAAATTTTCAGGATTCAAAAACACCTTGCAAATGCTGACAAATGGGGCTATAAACTGTAGTAGGCTGCAGGCACCGGTATCCTGTGAGACTAGCTCTTTTTAAATCTGGCACCATGGTTCTGTTGACTTTGGCAGAATTGCAGGGTCATATTTTTATGTGGTTGAACTATTCTTGAGTAATTTCTACATAGACGTTCCTCCATCCCAAACACGTGTGGCCCACCTTCTCTTCTATCTTTCTCCCTCTTTCCTCTTCTCCCCCCCACCCCCGTGTGTGTGTGTGTGTGTGTGTGTGTGTGTGTGTGTGTGTGTGTGTGTGTGTGTGTACTCAAGCATAACAAGTATAAAGGTAAGAATGCAACCTGTGGTATCCTACTCTCTCCTTTAATCATGTGGGGCCTGGAGAACCATCTCAGGTCATTGGGGAAAGCAACAAGTGCCCTTCCCCACTGAGCCCTTGGCTGTCTTTTCTTTTGGTTTGTCATTTCTTCATCCTATATTCTTGCTGAGGTTCTCTACCAAGACTTCCGGCCTAGCCTCATGATGGATGCTATCTCTGAGCTCATCTGGCTCTTTTGTAGGTCTCATATCACAAAGAATAACTTGTTTTCATTTTTACCAGAGGACAAGGGCTAGGGAAAAGATGTATTTCTCTTAGCAATGGTTCCACTAGGAAAAATGACAACGTTTTTCCTGAACCCTTCTACAAAGAAATTACAATATCCTCACCAAAGAGACTGAGATTTACAGTCAATTCTTAACAAAATATTTCCAAGAAAGAATAATTTTTGAATAATAGAGTGAAACCTATTTCCATAAAAGCAGTCCTCCCTTCCGGCCTGTTCCAAGCCACCATTATAGGAGACTAGACACTCAGCTCCAAGGGTGTAGTCACAGCAATGTTCCAGGTGACACTTTCAGCTGGCATGACTGAGAGAAGCTTTAAATTGACATAATTGATAAAGGTCTAGATTGGACAAAAGTGGTATTCATTTTGTGCTGGTGTGTTTTGGGAATTTGCTCTGACAGCAGATTGACGTAGTGTATTGGCTCAATGGGTGTGGTCTTCTCTGGTGGTACATGACCTGAAGACCCAAACAACGCTCTCATTGTCAGCAGCAGCATGGTGACCTTCTGAGACCTCCCCAGTCACCCTTGGGAACCAGAAGATTAGCAGCTGAGACATCATGAGTGTTGCTGTCTTGTTCTGTGTTGTGAGTATTCTTTATATTTTTCAGCTGTTTAATAAACCTGACTTAATCACAGAGACCCCTTCCTTATTACTGGTGTAACAATGCCATGGGCCATGTAACTTACAAACAACTGAAGTTTACTTGGCTCATGGATATAGGGATGGGGAATTCAAGATGGAAGGATCTGCCACCTGGCCCTGGCCTTCTACAGGCATCACAGCATAACAGAAGGCACTGCCACTTCCATGAGGTAAGAGCTTGAGTATGTAATCTCCCTTTCATTGAGGACTCATTCTCACTAGCCAACTATCTCTCAAGATAACAGTATTAAAGATAACAGTATTAATCCATTAACCTCATCATCTCTTACTAAGGCCCTGCCTCCCCAAAGTGTTGAATTGAATATTAAATGTCCAACACATGAGCTTAAGGGGCACATTTGAACAGTAGTGCCGAGTACTGTAAAACCAGTTAGAGACTGTGAAATATGGGGCGGGGGAGGCTGGTTTTGCCACTTTGAGGGTTGGAAAGCGGGAGAAGTGAGGGCTGTTAAAGATCCAGATGAAGAAAATGCTCTGGTGAGAGGTGAGGGAGTTACACAGTAGGGGCCCTGCTATCTCACAGCTTCGTGGAGCAGGAGCTGGAGGAAGGAAAACCCCAAGTTCACTGTCCGGTGAGTTGGCATCTCCCCTTCGAATTATTAGAAACCAGTCAAACACCAAAGTGAGAAAGAAAGCCTGTGGTGTGGGGCAGGTGAGCCCAGGTTCCCTGGATGAGGTAAGTGACCACGAAGAGGATAAGAGCACTCCAAAGATGAAAACCCTAGGGTCCTGGCCTTTGTCTTTTTTTGGGGGGGGTGGGGAACAGCTGAGGGTGGGGTCATCTCAAGCCTTCCAGTTCCTTTAGCTCTTCCCTTAATGCCAAACTTCCGGTTTTCACAGAATAATTGAAAAAATAATCCCCAAAAGTTTTTTTACCCCAAATTCTCACATCTTTCTTTCCCTTTTTCTTTGAGAAATTCCTTGGATGATTCTTTTCCCATAGTTTTTTTTTTTTAAGATGGAGGCTGAGGATACGGCTCCCTTGGTGGAGTGCTCGCCTAATGGACACAAAGCTCTGGCTTCCATCCACACCCAGGAATGCATGCAACAGGTGAGGTTAGCACACCCCTGTAATCCCAGCACTTGCCAGGTGAAGGCAGGAAGATCAAAAGTTCAATGTCATGCTAAACTACATAGGCCCGTTTGAGACTAGCCTGGGCTACATAAAACTGGGCTCAGAAAACAAAATAAAAAACCAAACAAACAAAACAAGTTTTATAGTTAATTAAAATTGTGTAATCTGAAGGTGAACTCAGTGATATGGCCCTTCCCTGAAAGCCACATGTTCCTATGATTAAAAAATTAGTTTCAAAGATTAAAATATTGATGCACTGTATGGATATAATCCAGGTGTGCTGGATTAGAAAACGATTTAACTTTTATATGGCACTAAATACTATGTCAACATGAAAGAGAAATGCTTATTATGCTCACTCTCCATTATTTTTCTAGGCATGGTAGTAGTTATCACCACTAAATAGCATTGACAGACTCCCCAAGGGGGCTTCACATATGTGTTTATGTCCCTCTAAACTTCTAAGCATCTGTGTCTTAGATTTACTACTGATTTCACTGAGACCATTTGTATTCTATTCTGATTTTGTGTTAAACACTACATATGGCATTTAGTGCCTTTAAATAATAATCTCCCCCAATTATCTAAAGAACTGTAAGAGTTTAGAGATGAGAAAATTTAAGTTATAAGTTGCCTCGAGTTACTCAGAAAATGTACAGCAATCAGGAGCTAGCCTCATACTTTTACACACTGGTGCTTTTACACACTGACTTGCCAAATGGAAGTCCATAAGGCATGAAAGTCTGGAAGGGGCTTTCTGTGAGAGCTGCTTAAAAAGCACTAAAGACATTCACTGTGCTATTATCATCAGCATCAGCATGATTATGCTGGAGAACACAAAGTTTCTACCTTGACCTACATTACACTATAATGCAAGATCCAGAAGAAAAGGATCATTAGACAAGTATAAAAATATCTGTGGAGGCGGTGGCGCACTGAACAATGAACAGGATTCCAGTGTCAAGAGATGAAAGGATGCCACTCCAGGTGGAGAGGGCGCCATAAACGAAAGCAGTGTGGTTGGAGCTCACAGGGTGTGTACAAGGATCAACAAGGAATTTAATGAATGGATCTTTGGGAGGAGCAGGGAAAAGGAGAAGAAAAGACTGGTAAGGTAAGTTGAAACCTAGTGATTAATCTACATAATTATGCCACCATGCAGTAGATATTTCCAGAACTTGTTGACAAGGGAGCTCATCAAGTATCATGATGAAATAAAAACACTGGATTTCCCTGATCTAGCAGTCTCGGAACTTCACAGAAAAGAAAAATGAAGTCAGTGCTCCGACTGGCTCAATCCTGTTCATGCTGGAATATTTTCACATTCTGGAATGTTAGCCCCTTTGAAGTTCAAATCTGGTTGGGCTACATTTTCCTCAGAGCACTTGAGTCACTGTCTGGAATCAGTATGTTGATCCCTTCAGGTATCAGAATCCATTCTTCAGAATTGTCCTTCAGAATCCATTCACAATAAACACTCTTCCTTTACACATTTAACATTGGCTGAGCCATCATCCAGGTCCCTCCCTCTGTGGTACTTCTGCAAAATATTTTCCATAGCCTCCTTCATAGAATCTTGATGGGGGAGGTCCTTCTGTGTACATGATTGTCTTACTGGTTGATAGATAAAATACTGATGGTCAACAAGACAACAAGATAGGTGGGACTTGGAGTCAAGGAGGATTCTGGGAAGGTAGGAGAAAGTGCAGAGTCACCATGTGAGCCCTGGAAGACAGGACGCTTCCACTGGCATCCGTTAAGTCTTATAAAATATATAGATTGATGATAATTACTGAGCTAGCAGATGAGAAATCCTAGTCATTGGCCAAGCAGCATTTGTACCTAATATAAGTCTCTGTGTGTTACTTGGGACTTTAGCATGGCAGAGGGTGGAAGTTGGGTGGCCTGGCAGAAAGTGCCCACATGGAAGCAGGGCTTTGGCGACTTGGTAGAAAGATGTATTTTTACAGACTCTGTTCCTGGAGGGCCCTGAGTGTCAGGAGTGTCATTTGTCTCATTACCCACTTGCCACTGATTTTCATAATATTTAAATATAATGAGGGAGCCAATAGGTGAAAGAAAAAAAATGGAGTTGTGGCATATTATTTCTTGGGGAGAACTTAGCTTGATAAATCATAGCACCAAGATTTTCACGCTGCTCTTTTCTTAGGTGGTGATACTTTTATCACCAGTCTGGGCAGCTCAGACAACACTGGCTCCTATCTCCAACCAGTGAGACATATGTAGATACAACCTTCTTATTCTTTGTCTGCCCATGGGGTTGTAGTGGGATCTCACAGTTACAACATCTATGATGTGTTCTGTTTACAGGAAGTATTTTCAAATGGGCTTCACCTCAGCTTGCAGGGTGATTTTATAGGATTATTTTGGGAAGCTGAACTCGCTAACCCCTTACTACAGTCTTGTGTCCTATCCAGTAGGTGTTAACATTACAGCCCTTAGCCTTTAGCTCCCAAGAATTAATAATGATTTCCCCAGCACTCTTCTTTAAGAACCACAGTTCTAGCTCTTTACTAATAAGAATGTTGTTTTCCCTTGAAATGGTTATATAGGTAAGGATGGTTTGGGACTTCTGTTCTTGCTTTTGCTTCCCCATTGCTGAAATTGCTGGTGCAAACAATCACATCAATATATGAGGTACCCAGGATCAAACCCAGAGCTTTGCCCATCCAAAGCACTCTACCAACTGAGCCATACTCCCAGACCGAGAGTTGGCATTTCTTTCAATAATTTCTTCCATCCTCATATTTTCAGAATTCATTGCTATTATTATTTTTTTTTTGCTAAGGCCAAACCTGTCTTCTCAATGCTTGTCTGGCTGTGTGTTATAGGTGATCATATTGTGCATGTTATCAACTGTGTACTCTCTGATCAAAAAATATTGAGGTAACTAATTTAACTGTCTATAGATTCTCACTTAGGAATGACCTAATAATTAATTAGGAAGTGGATTTTTATATGATCTCTTTTCAAAGATAGTTTCCCACATAGTCAAAATCTTATATAAAGACAATGTATCCTCTCCTGGTGTTTCTCTTTGGCATCCAACATGTTAGCTTGCCCTTGAAGTCATCTTAATGGATACTGAAAGGGAGACAAAACCTGCACGTCCAAGCACCTCTTCTGAACCAGGAAAGGAAGGTGTAAGGGAATCAGAAGGATGGATAGCTAAAAACTTATGCAAATTAAGAGCATGTTTACTCATGCAGGTATACCCAGTCACCTAGATCTTATTTACATAATTTCGATCACAACGTCTGAGATTAAAGCCCAGAATAACTTATGACAACCAGTTGGAACACAGGGTTCATAAGGTAACTAGAGATTGGGTCACTTCAGGGAGTGGGGAGGCTTTGAGAGGACTGCTCTATGACACAGAGAGAGCTTGCTGGGTCCAGGCTGTCATCATCTAGAGTGAGGGTCATGGGAAAGCCCAGGAAGGAGGGAGAGAGAGAGTCAAAGTCAAACAGGCTAGTGTCAGATACCGGACCTGGTTGCTATAACAACCTGTGAATTGTTCAACAACATTCAGAGTGACTCATCAAGGCAGCATCCTCTTGGGTCACTTGCTTATTCTCATCCACAGATTTTACTATTCTGAAGAAAGGAAAGACTAGCATCTTAAGAATATAAGGCTAGGACACACAAAATTCAGACAACTCTGTCCCTCCATAACCCTGGGAGATGCAATGGAAGTGGTTATGGAAATATTAGTGTTACATTCACGGCAGTCATGCACTCCTTCTTATATTGCATATGCACAGGCGCCTGCATTAATTGAGAATACTGTGATGAAATATTGACTGGGTGGCTTCCAAATAACAGAAATGCATTCCTCTAAATTCCAGAGGCAGAAAATAGGAGACCAAGGTATTAACATGTATTGTGTCCATTTATTTCACACGGCTTTTCCCAAATGCCTGAGTCTTTAGAAAGAAAAATCGCTTTATTTAGTGCATAGTTGTAGAAGTGCTGAGCATGATGAACGTGTCAGCTGGACTCAGGTGAAGGCCTTCTGGTAAGTGATCATGGTGGCCCAAGTATGTTCACAGCAGAGATGCCAAGATGTGACAAGAAATCAGAGATGAGGAGGACAGTCTAGCTCTCTTATAACAACCCACCTCACAGGAAGTCACTGAAATCCCAAGAGTTTCACTTTCCCCCTTCAGACAGCGGTTCCCACAGTGATCCACTCACCTTCCCCTAGACCTCTAAGTGCTGCTGCCTGTGGATTAAGCTTTCAATGCATCAATGCTTTGGAAAGACAGCACAGCATCCAAGCCTTAGGATTTATGCAGTTAGATCTCTCTGTAGTCTGTGACAGCCATCTTATCCAGCATCTCCTCCTATTAGAATGAGAATAGCAGTCATCCTATCACGTGGCTTTATCCTCATAGTTTTACCCAAAAGGCCCAAACTTCTACCCTCATCACATTAGTTAAGATTTCAACACATACATTTGAAGGGGACATGGCATCGTGTGTTAAGTGCCTCTTTCTACTGTCTATCAAGTGCAGCTTTTTCTCTGCAATCTGGATAGCTATGTCTTCCAGGTAAGGACCTTCCCATGGCCACTCCATTTTATTTGGCATTTTTCAAAGAATATATGACCCTCTTCACACAGCATTTTGCTTAAGAGCAGACACCAAATTCTTAGAACTTGAATTTCCTTTTCCATAGGAAGTCTGAATTGACCAAAAGAATAGTACCAAGAAATATTAATGTCAAATTTAATGAAATAAAATGTAATTTCATAGCTAAAATATTATTTATTTATAAGTATGATCATTATAAATAAAAATATGTTCCACCATCTGCCTGTGCCAGCACTTTAGAGTATACTACAACCTAATCATTGCAAGGTATGATATCATGATTATTTTTCTTAAATTAATTCATGTAGAGTGAAGTAGTCTGTGAAACTGAGCAACTTCTCCAAAATCATGCAGTTATTTAGAATTGGCTGGATTATAGTTTGTTCCTCAATGTGTCCAATTTCAAAGCTTCTTTTCTATAGTTACATAGTTACACACACACACACACACACACAGAGAGAGAGAGAGAGAGAGAGAGAGAGAGAGAGAGAGAGAGAGAGAAGAAGAAGAAGAAGAAGAAGAAGAAGAAGAAGAAGAAGAAGAAGAAGAAGAAGAAGAAGAAGAAGAAGAAGAAGAAGAAGAAGAAGAAGAAGAATTCTAGAGCAATGATATCCTTCATTCTCTTCATTGAAGGAGGGGAGCTGGTCTCCTGGATGCCAGGTTAAAAGGGACAAAGCTGTTTCCCTTATTATTTCAGCTGCCCATCAAGAAGCATGGGTATCAAATAACTGTCATTCCACATCATCCTCTCCTTTCCTTCAAATTGATTCACCTGTTGTTTCTAGCTCTCAGGAGCACCAGGTCTAGCCAAACAAAATAGCCTATATCTGAATCAAATGTTACTTATTTTTTCCATTTAATTATCCATCCAATCATCCATGAGTACTTAACCAACAAAAGTTTTCACGGGACACTGTGAGTCTGCTAGAGATCCAAAGAAATAAAGCTTGCTTTCAAAGAGAGAGGTGTTGGGTAGAGAAAGCAAAAGCAAATGGTCACATCTATAGGGCCAGTAGCAAGGCATGAACAATAGAGATCAACTTTTTTTTATTAGTTCAAATTAGGGACAAGTTTGCTTCACATGTCAATTCCTTCTCCTTCTCCCTCTCCCTCCCCTCCCCCAAACCCCCACCAAGCTCCCCACCACATCCCCCTCTGCTCCCATGAGAGGGTAGGGCCCTCCATGGGGGTTCCCTAAAGTCTACCACATCATCTTGGGCTGGGCCTAGGCCCTCCCCCATGTGTCCAGGCCTAGAGAGCATCCCTTCATGTGGGTCGGGCTCTCAAAGTCCCTTCTTACACCAGGGAAAAATACTGATCCACTACCAGGGGGCCCATAGAGTGCCGAGGCCTCCTCATTGACATCCGTGTTCAGGGGTTTGGATCAGTTTGGTGCTGTCCTCCCAGACAGCATTCTGGGGTCCATGTTCTTCCCCTTGTATAGGCCAGCTGTTTCTGTGTGTTTCACCAGCCTGGTCCCCTTTGATCTTCATTCCTCCCTCTCTGCAACTGGGTTCCAGTGTTCAGTTCAGTGTATAGCTGTGGGTGTCTGCCTCTGCTTCCATCAGCCACTGGATGAGGGCTCTAGGATGACATATAAAGTAGTCATCAGTCTCATTATAGGGGAAGGACATTTAGGGTAGCCTCTCCACCATTGCCTAGATTGCCAGTTGGTGTCATCTTTGTAGATGTCTGGAATCTCCCTAGTGCCAGATCTCTCCTCAGATCTCTGTTATGGTGTCTCTCATCCTGCTCTCCTCTATTCTTCCCCTGACACAACCTTTCTGCTTCTCCATTTCCTCCTCTCCCCTCCTCTTCTCCTCCTCTCATTCTGCCAGTTCCCTCTCCCCTACCCTCATGCTCCCAATTAGCTCAGGAGATCCTGCCCCTTCCCATTCTCCGGGTTCCATGCATTTTTCCTTTAGAGTCTTTCTTGTTTCCTAGTTCCTTTGGTGATGAGGATTGTAGGCTGGTAATCCTTTGCTCTATGTCTAAAATTCATATATGAGTGAGTACCTACCATGTTTGGTGTTTTTTTTTTTTTTGTGACTGGGTTACCTCACTCAGGGTGGTTTCTTCTAGTTCCAACCGTTTGCCTTCGAATTTCAAGATTCCATTGCTTTTTTCAGCTGCATAGTACTCCATTGTGTAAATGTACCACATTTTCTCTATCTATTCTTCAGTTGAGGGGCATCTGGGTTGCTTCCAGGTTCTGGCTATTACAAATAATGCTGTTATGAACATGACTGAACATAATGTCCTTGTTGTATGAATGTGTATTATTTGGTATCTTCTTGGTGGTTGGTAGGAAATATCACAGACGACATAAGTTGAGTTGGCTCGGCTACCACTACAGTGTTAAAGACTTAAATTTCTGATAGGCAGGCTAGTGTTGCACAAAGCACACTGTTTCAATAGGAATTCTGCACAAAGCATGCTGTTTCAATAGGAATTGGTGAACTGAGATGTCATTGAGCTTCTTTGTCAGTCCATTATGGGACTGAGGACGGATGTATGACACTTTTCCTCTCTGCAATACAGTGGAGAATCTTGGCTATGTAAGGGTGCACAACTTCCTAGGATTTATCATCCTTCAGAGACATGGTGTTAACTCTTCAAAGTCATCCATAATCTTTCTCGTGACATCCTCCATGTGTGCTCCAAGAACACAGTCCTCACATTTCAGAAAATTTCGGATGACTCGCCCACAAACTTGTGATGACATGCCTAAGCTCAAATTAAAGTCTGTCTGTAGAACGATGGCCTGCCAGGACAGAGTGGAGACAGGCAAGCATCTGATGCTTTTTAAAGACCCAGAGCAGAGAAGAATGTGAATCTAAGTGGAGTGGTTGAAAATAGCAGTGTGCTGCCATTAGCAGCTGTGGCTGCAAATCAAGGCTCAGTCTCGTCGAAGTGGTGTAGACAGGCCTCTCCGACATGCATCATTCTTATCGGCACCACATGCACACATGGTGATAGAATAATTAGCACTGTTTTCAAACAGAGAATCATCAAGTTATGTGTGCAAGCTTGGATGGAATATCCATGCAAGACCTGAAAAGCTGTCTACGTGATGAAACCTACCCACCCCTTTGAGTTTTTTCTTATTCACAGTGTAGATGCAGCATGTGGCAGGAGAAAGGTTAAATATTTGAGAATGGCATTTCACACATTAGTGACAAGTCAATGTAACACAATTCTTACGGTCACAGCCACATTTCCATTACTGACCACTGTTGAATGGAATTGAAAATAAATGAAACTTATAAAACCATTATATTATACTTGGTGATAAATTTGAATTGTTGGAACCTGTGACTGATTTTTCTAAAACTTTGACTCAGTGGTACCTTAAAGCATTATAAACTCAAAAACAAATTTGGATGCAGAAGAACGGTTATAGTCTTTCTACATTGATTTGGGTACTGAAGCCAGTCTTTCATCTCCCTTCTCATTACTCTTCTCTCTTTTTCCTTACCCTACCCCTTTCTCTTTCCTGTCTCTGTCCCTTCCTCTGTCCCTCTGTCCCTCTGTCCCTCTGTCCCTCTGTCTCCCCTCCTCCAATTCATACATTCTATCTTTCTTTTCATCAAGGCTTCACTGTGTATACCAGGCTACTCTCAAAGGTCAGCCTCCTGCCTCAAGCCTCCCAGGTCCTGTCCCATGCTTGGCGGTGCCACTATTTCTATTCCATCACAGGCATTCTAGAACTCGTCCTTTATGTTGCTGATGATTAATTAGTTGAATAAACAGTTTATCATGTCTTAGGGAAACCACAGTAACATCCATTCTCATTTACATCTACCATCTTTATTTATTGGGTACTAAAGCCCCTTTTTTTGCATTCTTATTTAGTGACTTTAGATTTAGAAAGAAAAGGACTTTATCTCTCTTGCACTAAAAAGAAAAAAATTATTCTCATTATTGAGATGAGTCTGTGGGTGCAGAGGGCTATAATGAGATCTAAAAGCAGTGCTTAGCCTCACACTATGAAAATAGACCTTTATTGCAATTTTTAAAGATACTGTGGGTTGCAGAGATGGCTCAGTGAGCAAAGCATTTGCCATGCAAACGTGAGGTCTAGAGTTCAAGCCCATAACCTCATAACCCTTGTAAAAAAAGCTGCATGTGGAGGCATGCACAGACAAGTTGAGCCTTGAGGCCCCCTGGCCAATCATCCTGGTCTATTCAGCCAGCACCAGTCCTGTCAGAGACTCTGTCTCAAAAGCAAGATGTCTAGCTCATGAGGAACAGTACCTGAAGTTGATCTCAGCCTTTATGAGCCCACACATATATGAGCATGTGCATCCTCAAGAAATGTATAACACACACACACACACACACACACACACACACACACACACACACACACGCTACATTTTTAAAAGGATAGATATCAAGAATTCACATATGGCCTATATAATCCTGCTTTCCAGTCATCTTTATGGATACATGATGTTCTCAAGACCTACTCTGGATTGCATACAGCTCTTTGGCTGCCTGGTAAACTATTATAATCAAATGAATACCATAGTCAGAATGGTAACTTTTCTTTGTTTTATTCTTCCAGTTTCATACATGTATATAATGAAATTTAGTCCTTTTCAGCTTTTCCCAAGTCTTAACCCCCACCTCTTTCTCTTACTGAAACCCTCAATATTTCCTACGTGCGTGCGCGCGTGTGCACGCACACGCGAGTGCATGCGTACATGTGCGTGTGCACACACGTGCACATGTACACACATGTTCAATCAAACATATGTGTCTGTGTTACAGTTGACATCAGTGACTACATCACTAAAGCATGTGACACTCTTCAGCCACCATTAACTGGCAATGGTAGCTCAGATAAGAATGGGAGTCTCATGAGCCCTTGGAATATTAATTCTGTAGGAAATTATGAAGAGTTCAAATTTGTTCTTCATAGAGCCATGTTTTTTTTTTAAAGTTGGGGAAAATATAGAGTGTTTATCACTGCCTCTTTAACTTCATTCTGCCATTAAAAAAAATAAAGGGAAAGTATATGTTCAAAAGGGTGAAGGAAAGTCAGCTGGCGAAAATAAATTCTTAGTAAGTGACAAAACAAAACAAAAACAAACAAACAAAAAACCAAAACAACAACACAAAACAAAAAAGCAAAACAAAACAAACAGACAAAATGCTTTCCTAGGCTCCAGATGACTTCATGAATGCTTGTGTCTTCTGGAGCCCAGACAGAAGGTTTTCTTTTTTTATATATATATAATTTTTTTATTCTTAGTTTTTTTTCCCCCATTCTCTTGCCCTCCCATCCTCCCTTGTTCCCCACCAACCCCCCCAACCCACCCCTAACTCCTCCCCAGGGATAGTGAGGCCCTCCACAGGGGACCTTCAAAGTCTGTCATATCGTTTGGGGAAGGGCCTAGGCCCTCCTTGCTGTATTTGGGCTGCAATAGTATCCCTCCATAGGGAATGGGATCCCAAAGTCCATTTGTGCTCCAGGGATAAGGACTGGCTCCACTGTTAGAGGTCCCATAGATGGTCTTGGCCTCCTAGCTGGCACTCACACTCAGAGGGCTTTCTTAAACAACAGAACAAAACTATGATCATCAACTCAAATCCCCCCTCGTTCCTGATTCTAACACCTTCCTCCAGCTCATTCTAGAACCCTTCCTTCATGGCTGACTTAGTTCTGTTTTAACCAACAGAAAATAAAAGGCCATTTTTCTTTAGCCAATTTGCCACACAGATCTACAAAGGAACTTCTAGAAAAAGATGGAAAATCTCAAAAAATGAGGGAAGAAACCTTCGAGAGGTCCCTTGTGGGAAGGGTATGTCATTTCCTACACCTCAAACCCACAGATCTAATTTGACATCTTAGATCAAAGGAAACCCTGTGTCTGAGCAACTTCCCTAAGTTATAAACATGAGATAAATATAACTGAATGACTTTACTGAAGATAATAAAATGCTAATAAGTTGAGGCCTTGCTTCATCAGAAGCATGGGAACATTACACAGCTAAGCACCATCCTAAGGAGGCTGAGGATAAGCAACATTGCCTGGCAACCAGTGGGAAATGCAGAATCTTCGGCTCTACCCCAGACCTGCAGGACCAGAATGTACCTTTCGGCAGTGCAAATTGCCTAGGTGGTTTACACTAGTCAAAAGTCTCAGATGCGCCAGCTTGGAACACTAAGAGAAAAGCTGTCTAGAGAGCAAAGCCTAGCCCAAGAGAGGATGATACTCCATTTTGCTAGTTCTTTTTTATGATTTTCCAATCGTTAAGGCTGGGACCCTTAGACAACTGGTCTGATGATTCTTAACAGAATGTTTTTCAGAGTGAGGCCCTTACTACATGACTTGATTTTTAAGTGGTTAGTTTATTGCAACTGTCTTGACACCCAAGACAGGGAGAAAGACACACACAAACACACAGAGAGACACTTTTATTTGTCTAACCATTATGTAGATAAGTGTGTGTGTGTGTGTGTGTGTGTGTGTGTGTGTGTGTGTGTGTGTTAGTAGGCACCAAACCCCGGGGCCTCACACATATTAGGCAGTATGTTACTACTGAGCTGTACTCCTGGCCCGTTTGTTGAATTTTATTGTATTTTGAGACAAGGTCCTTCTAAGCCAACCAGGAAGGCTTTGAACTCACCTGAACCAGGCAGTCCTAAGACTCATAATCTTTCTTCTTTAGTGAAATAATTCTTTCTCATGTGCACATGTATGTGCTTAACACGTGTGTGCATGTGCAGGAGTACGTGTGCTTGTAGTAATGTGTGAGCATGTGTACATGGCTGCGTGTGTGCACGCGCGTGCGCATGCACAGAGGACAGAAGAATTCTAGATCCCCGGAACTAGAATTACAAGCGTTGGTTGTGAGTCACTGATAGGCTGATAACTAAGCCAAACTGCTCCACTTCAAGAGTCTCTGCTCTTGGTCACGGAGCCATCGCTCCTTCTTTACAATCTTGCTTTTGCATTTGTCTTTCAAATGTGTGGAGGTCAGAGGAGTCAGGAGTCAGTCCTCTTTCCACCAGGCAGTTCCTGAAAATGGAATTCAGTTCTTCTGGTTTGACAGCAAGCACGTTTATCCACTTAGCCATCTTGCATCCTTCATTATCTGAACTCATAGGACTGTCCCACCAGGGTCCAGAACATCCTGACGTTTCTTACCCTGGAAAAAATGGTGCAACCTGTGCTTGACTAACCAGAGCAAAAGGAGGGGAAGTGACATTGACAAGTTCATCAAAGAGTCTTTAGTCAAGATTTTAACAATTACGTTCACTCGAAACCCTTTTCAGCTCTTATGAGAACCTAGAAATAATGTGATCTATAGATTAGTCTTTTATGATTTCTAATTAAATTTCTAGCCGATTCATGTCAATTTGATTAGGCATCTGAGAGTTCAACACACCATCACCATGGCTTGTGGGAAAAGAGTTGTTCTCATGACTAACATTCCTGGAGTCTCTCCTGGAGTCAGCATTACTTCTGCTAAATATAAATTTCCCCAACACAACTGTCTTCTTCCTCTTTCTGGTGCCACACTCAGGACTTATGCCAGATTATCAGTCAACAGATAGTTGAAAAATACAAGGTTTCTTGTCACATTAATGATGGTTGCGGAGTTTTATTTCTTTAGCATTTATGCAGTCTTTCTCATCTTGAAAAACATATTCATGTGTTTGCTGAATGAAGAGTTTGGTAGGATAAGCTAATTGAATCCTGCAAACTGAAGTTTTTTACATTTAGTATAGGTAACTACTGTGTTGCACAGACATACCATTTTCTTATTGACATGTGCAAAAGCAACTTAATAACATGCATAGGCAGACATCAATAATGATTTTTGAAAAATATAATAAAAAACAATGTCACATGTTTTGATTACATATGAATATGTAAAATGTAGCTAATCCTCCAGAAGTCAAATTTTGATTTTAAAAGTCAGAATTTTTTTTCAAGACAGAGTTTCTCTGTGTAGCTCTGGCTGTCCTAGAAACATTCTGCACACCAGGCTGTCCCAGAACTCATAGGGATCTGCTGGACTCTGCCTCCTAAGTGCTGGGATTAAAGGCATGTGCCACAACTACCTGGTTTCAGAATTTTTTTTTTTTTCCGGAGACAGGTCAGACTTTTTTTTTTTTTTTTTTTTGATTTTAGAGACAGGGTTTCTCTGTTTAGCTTTGGAACCTATCCTGGCATTCCCTCTGGATACCAGGCTGGCTTTGAACTCACAGAGATCCTCCTGCCTCTGCCTCCCGAGTGCTGGGATTAAAGGCGTGTGCCACCCACGCCCGGCTAGAAATGTTTTATTCACCATAATTTTTAAAAGCTATAAATGTTTGAATCTTAGGAGATATTAATACAAAACATATAAAGTAAAAACAATGGAGAATATTTAACTTTAAGAAAAACCCTGAGTGCATTAAAAATAAACAGCTTACTATTTATCTTTTAAATCTATTCATTATGATTATGTTTTGGCTCCCATGAGTTAGCCACCTTTTAAAAATAATAAAGTCAGACAAAAACATGCTCTACGTAAAGCATTTTTCATGACTTATTCTTTCATGTGCATAGCTATAAATCTGGATGTTTATAAGCCAGTCGATATGTAAGATGAAATGGAGTTCATTGATATGTGTTTTACTTGTGCCCTCCTGTACTGACTGGTTTGGGCACAAAGTAGAGTCATCAGAGAGGAAGGAGTCTCAGCTGAGGAAATGCCTCCATGAGACACAGCTGTAGGGCATTTTGTCAATTAGTGATCAATGGGGGAAGATGGAAGACCCAGTCCATTGTGGGTGGTGCCATCCATGGGTTGGTGGTCCTGGGTTCTATAAAAAAAAAAAAAGCAAGGTAGGAGAAGCAAGGCAGTAAGCAGCAGCACTCCTCCATGGCCTCTGCCTCAGCTGCTCCCTCCAGGATCCTGGCCTGTTTGAGTTCCTGTCCTGACTTCCTTCAATGGTGAACACCAATGTGGGAGTGGAAGCTAAATAAACCCTTTTCTCCCCAACTTGCTTTATGGTCATGGTATTTTGTCACAGACTAGAAATCTTAACTAAGACACCTTTCAAAGTCACCGTCTCCTCCTCCCTTCACCTAAGGGACCTGGATCATCTCAGGTTTAGGACTAAAATGTAGTTGCCATCTGACGTAGCCCCAAGGTGCGATGCCAAAATGTAAAAAGGAGTTCTTAATTGGTCTCTCTCAGCGGACAAGAAGGCAACTTCCTGTTTCTGCCTACTTATATCCTCTCCCTGCCCAGCCATCTCACTTCCTGTCTCTCTGTACAGACTTGGAGACCTCTATGGTTAGCTAGCGGCAAGCACCATTCTCTGACCTTCAGACAGGCTTTATTTGCACAGGCAAGATATATTCACACTAGAAGCCCCAAATCCTAGAAAATCCTTAACTTGGAAAAAAATGGCAATTCGACATATTAAGCATCAACATGTCACACATGAGTCATGCATGGATGTTTTCTACCATGGTGGTTGGAGTCAGGATTGACCCTGTAGGCTCATATATTTGAATACTTGGTCCTCAGTTTCTGGAACTATTTGGGAAGGATCCGGAGTTGTGACCGCGATGGAGAAGTGCTACTGCAGGTAGTCTTTGAAGTTTCAAATAACCAGGGGATTCCATTGGCTTTCTTTCTGCCTCTGCATTATTTTCTCAAAATGTAAGTCTTAACTATTTCTCCAGTTGCGTGCCTGCCTGCCTGCTTGCTTGCCACATCCCCAGCCAGGATGGTAATGGACTAATCCTCTGAAACTCTAAGCCCCCAGGAGATACTTGCATAAGTTGCTTTGATCATGGTAAATCTTGCAAGCAATAGAAAAGTAACTAAGATACCACTCGTCCTCATTCTCTCTGAACAGCCTTGTCCAGAGCTCAGGCCTTGCCTGTGCTTATCCTTGCACACCCATAAAAGGCTTCCTGTGTCTGGCCATTTGCCCTCATCAGATATTGTTCTTTCCCTAATACAATAATCAACTTCGGCCCTATCAGTAGAGATTTCCCACCCTCCACTACCTCATTTTTTTTCACACTCCAGTCATGTTTCCTAAGAACCATTACATGGAATTGCTCCGACAAAGTGGTAATGAATCAAGATTAGAAATGGAACTGGGCATGGCTTTAATGCCAGCACTGGAGTGGCAGAGGCGGGAAGATCTCTGTGAGTTCAAGGCTAGCCTGGTATACAGAGCAAGTTCCAGGACAGGCTCCAAATCTACACAGAGAGAAACCCTGTCTCAGAAAAAGAAAAGAAAAAGAAAAATGGCTCCCTCCCCTATCCCTCCCCCCCCCCCCCCGTGTTCCCCAATCCCTCCCTACCCTTCCTCTGTCTCTCCCCATTCACATTTTTACATACAGAGAAGCTTTTCTATCCCTTGTTTTTTCAGGCCTGCATGCACCTATAAGTAAAGAGATGCAAGTATGTATTATTTAAACTGATTACAGCTATACAGGACAGTGTTGTCTTTTCAATACCTAGGGATCCTCTCATAGGTTTAGGAAAATTGTAACCACCATTTATTTGGTGTCTGCTATGTCACTGTTGTAACACTAGGTTTATAATATAACTTGATCTCACAGAAAGTCAGTGAGTACATGTTGTAGCATTTGTTCTTAGATGAGGGCAATGAGACAAACATTTCAAGTAACCTGAGTAAATTATACAATGGGTAAAGTATGCCTCCTTCTAGGAAGGGAATCATCTCTAACCTTGATTCATTACTACTTTGGCAAAACAACTTGATCTGGTAGGTAGCAGGTGCGAAGTTCTAGGAATGCCAGGACACGAAGGTAAGCCACCATAAGGCTCATGATGCATCCCTGATGGGAAAAATGAACGGAGGGCAGTTTATGTAATATGCGCACTTTGACCGATGGAAGATGCTGTTAAGTAGTCTTGAGAGCCACTTTCAAACCACTGATTGACCTATTGGAAAGCAGTATGCCTGGGGAGGACAATCAGACAAGAAAACAAGATTTCAGATGAGCAATTGCTCTCACTTGTAATGACGGCTCATTTTGAAAGGCAGGTGATGGTAACTCTGTAAGAAACCTCATCGTGGTTTATTTTGAATTAACCTCCTCCTGTTTCCTATTTGGAAAATGATATCCTTATTTATCATTCGGAAGCTGTTTGCAGGTCTTTCCTTCTAATGTTTATTACCAAGAATTGTTTTGTGATGGCTGAGTGCCCCAAATCAAGGATGGCAAGATAACCTTGCCTTCAGTGAAAACCACTTGGGGGATTGGCAAAAGTCAACAAGATAAACCAAAAAGCAAACACCGCATGTGTAAATAGTAGCTTCAGATAGAATTGCAGTCTGTCTTATTTAAAAAGGAATCACAATGTGCTTACTTATAAATATTTAATTAGAAAGCAGGAAGCAAAGGTGTTTTTATTCCAAGTCACTCTTATAGGATTGCTAGAATGGAGAAGTTTCCTAGGTAATCCACTCAATTAAATTAGGGGTAATGCTTTGGTAATTTACTAATTGATCTATTAGCTATGATGCAAACCACCATAAAAACATGGCACATGTTTTAAAGGTATCATAAATCACTGTTTGCATTTGGAAATGATCTAGCCCCACCTTCTTGTGGCAGGAGACCTTGAAAACAGAGACATACAGTAGTCCTTAACTATGAGTGATTGATTGTGGACTAGTATTCAGAAATTTAGGCCGAGGGCCCATTTAGGAAGTCATAGAGCCTCTGTGAAGTCACCAAATTATTTTTTTTTTTAGGTAAAACTTACGATTTTGGGGGGTAATATTTCATGTGAGTCTTACTGATCTTATAGAAATATTGACACTTTATTGACCGCTCTGGTCAGGAAGCTTTCTGAACACAAAAACTGGTCAAGTTGTACATCTCCACAGTCCACCATCTTTCCTTTTCCTCGCCTTTCTGTGCAAGTGCATATGAATGACATTTTAAATCCACCAAAACCACAGGAAAGCTGGTGCTTAGATGTTGTTATATTGGGTCTGAAACCAGTGTTTTATGATTCCCTACTAAAGACAAAATATAAATATTCACCTATACTATAAACAGAGATATAAACATCTGGAAACTGACTCCATTTTTTTCCACTTGCTTGAATATGAAGATCACAGACACTTTGGAATATTGTCCTCAGATATTCGTATCAATTTAATAAGGTGACATTAGTTATATCTTTTCCTTCCTAAGCAGAGCAAGTAACTGAACAGAAATCTGTACCATCTACTAATACTTCCTTTTAAGTGGCTCTTGGGACTTTCAAGTTAGCACATCTCCACAACAAATGGAATTGGGGAAGAGATGGCTTGACACCTTAGCTGCTACCCATCTCCTGTCAGCTGTCACAACGGCCAGCAGTGTCTCTGCAAGCCGGAGCCACTGCTTGCTGGAGTCAAGTCCCTGCCAGCCTGGGTGAAGAGGGTAGGGAAAAGATCGTATTACTCAGTGACAGCCGAGTCTTTCCAAGAGAATTAGTAACCTAATTCCCCTAATGAAAATGCACCTTTTATATAAAATTGGAAAGGGTGTAAAAATGGAAATAGAATTGGTGCATTTACCAGGACTCAACAGGCTTTCTGATTCCAATGTGAAAGCAAATTTTCAAAAGAGATGAAGCCTACTATATACTGAAAATTAACAACGAGGCTGAACTTTCATAACTTCACACGCATGTGTTAGATATTCCTAATTGTTTCCATGGAGAATTTAGCTGATAATGCACAGTTGTGTTTCACAAAGGCAATTTCTCCTTTTATACCTTTCTTCTTTGGTTACTGAGGACCTCACAGTGACCTTCACAGGAAGTTCTACAGTAGGGAACCAGAATTAACTATAAACTAGACCACTTGACACCGGGAATTCTCATTCCCCTCTCTATTTAAGGACTTGACATGAAGGTCGTGACTTTTAAGGTCTTCCTTATTTGATGTCCTGTGAAAACAACTTTCATATATCAATGTTGACTCTTAAAATCAAATTCCCACTCTGCTTGTTCTCACTCTCAATTCAAATCATTAATTTCCAATAATGATTTGAAGGATCAAATCATGTTCAACTCCTTGTGTTAGTACCTACACTTAATATAACCACCTTGTAAAATTACATTCTTCTATTTTCATTTGTGTTTGTATGTGTGAGCACATGCGTGCGTGCATGTGTGTTCATTTATGTGCACCCTCACATACACATGATACCAGGTGCTGGTGGAGACCAGAGGGCACCTAGCTGGAGTCAATTCTTTCTTTCTACTGAATGGGATCCTGGAACTGACCTCGTGTTGTCAGGGTTAGCAGCAAGCATCTGTATCTACTGAGCAGACTCACTGGCCTGGATAGAATAAAAAAACTATACTATCCTGTAGGCAGATTGAGCTCTTTCCTAAACCACTAGAATTTCAAGACCAGATTATTAGTCTAGATGCTAGTGATTGGCCCTGTGTCTGGCCATGCCCAGAGTCTTTTCTTTGACATTTCTCTTTCACACCACCCTATAGTCTAAGGAACTTTCATATCTTAGAGTTAGTAGGGATTTTATTTTTTTAAAATAATGTATATTTTTCAGATTAAAAATCCTTAAGAAAGGAGTTACTTGCCATTGTTTTGTATCTTCAAACTTGGTTTTTTGTTTTGTTTTTTGTTTGTTTGTTTTTAAGGAATCTGAGGTTGTGCAACTAATGAGATATCTTCTTCTCTCCTTAAGGAGCTCAAGAGTGAGATCTCTTATTAAGGAGCTAGTAGAGATCTCTTATTAAGATTACCTGTAGTTTCCATCCACAGAAGGTAACAATTACAGGAGTAAGATTTCCAACTATGTTCTGGTCTTCCCCTGTAGACTTGGGTATGTATTGTTCTATTTACTTTGTTAACATCAAACTGGGGAGGTCTATCAGCTCTGTGCTGGCAGTATTGACCTGGGTGTGGGGATCCTCACTAACTACCACCTTCTTCGAAGAAGAATTGCAGATAATTACTTATCTTGTTTTCAATTACAAAGCTCGGCTCTTTGATTCTGTAATACCATAGAACTTGTGTGGGGCCTATGGATTCTTTCCTCCCCCTCGTTACCCATTTGAGCTTATAGGAAAACCAGTAATCTTTTAATTCTTTCTTGAGGTCTCTGACTTCTGGTCGATGACTATGAGAACATGGAATGATAGAACTTTCTAGTCCCATTGCACAATAACAAGTGCTTTTCTGTGCAATTGCTTACACTGCAGAATCAGAGTGTTACTATGTACAAGGCAAGGGTAAGTCAGTAGCCAGAGATGTTGTTTCTGTTTCATCTTAGAGCTTCAACTATAAACTGATACTGAACACTCATATAAAAAGGAAACTCTACTGTTTTACCTTAAAGCATAGAGCAGAAAGTATTCCTGAGGATTCCACATCGGGTTTTTTTTTTTTTTCTGAGTTTTGGCATAAGAACCCTTAATAAAGGATTTGGATGAGTCCCGAAGTTGATTGTGCCAACATCAATTGAATTAAGCCCTCAGACATTTTCAGGGTAACTTCCCATCCTTCATTTCACATAAAAATGCAGAAAGCTTTTAGCTCCAACAGTGCTTGCCCCTAGAATGAAAAATGGCTTCATCACCAAGTAAGGTGTAGAACAGAAACTCCGGGTTCTGACCAAGATCCAAATTGATTCTTTTTTTTTTAGTATAAACAATTACTTCTGCTATTTCCAGAATTTTGCAGGGGGCTTCCAGTCAAAGAGTCCTGCTTAGGAGTTAGGATGCTAGAGTCTGGGGCTCTGGGCCCTTCCCATCACCTTCTTGAATAACTGAGGAAATAATTCTATCTCCTTAAAGTTTGGGTTCTTAATCCTTAAAGTGAGGACATCAACTTTTGCCAAATAGTTTAGAAGTGTCTTAAAAATAAGTGTAATAAATACAAAAGTACCATTAAAAATGTCACATACCAATATCATTATTCCATCTACTACACGGAAGTAGATTTGAGGACATGTCCAAACTAATTTCATTATCGAGAGCTGAGATTTGAACCCTAAATATAAATATAGCTGGGATTTTGTACGCACTCTCTGTGTGGTTTCTTCTCCAACATTAGATTTCTGTTCCAAATATTATTCCTTTTGAAGTTAAAATGTTATTAATTCATCAAAAGTCTATTAAGATTTTATTTTATCTTACCCATTCCTAGGAATACGATACAAAACAAACAAACAAATAAACAAACTCATGCAATTTTATAGGCATAAAAAATAGAAAATATGTAATACTGTAGGTTGTTAGAGAGAATAGAAGCCGGGCGTTGGTGGCACATGCCTTTAATCCCAGCACTCGGGAGGCAGACATAGGCAGATGTCTGTGAGTTTAAGGCCAGGCTAGGCTCCAAAGCTACACAGAGAAACCCTGTCTCGGGGAAAAAAAAAAAAAAGAATAGAAAGCTGTGGGAAATTAGAGGCAGAATGTCTGTCAAAATCTACAATACGTTCTATAAAATGCTTACAAATAGCATTCCTTTTCTGTTGGATTTTCTCAGGTGTTTGTTTCCTTAGTAAAACAGCTACCCATTGTACTTGTATGGTATGGGTTTCAGTGTTCCCTCAGACACTCCATGTTTCTCAAGTCGTTATGTAAAATGATGTAACAGCAGTATATAACTTACACACATTATCCTGTGTGCCTTAAACCATCCCCAGAATCTTTATGATAACCAAGGCATTGCAAATGCTAAGTAAATAGTTTCTTATGCAAAGACAGTCTGCACACATTCAGTGCAGACACCCAACACTTCGGGACTCCATTGATTGAATCTGGGGGTCACAGAACCTGTAGAAATTGGGGCCCTAACTGTACAGATACACAGACTTTTCAGCTTCTCAGGTTCATCTTACCCTCAGAAGGTTTTTTATAACAGACAGAAGGAGAAGCTTACTTATTAAATGATTAATTTTCACCTCAACTTTCATTATGTTGATAGCTCTTGTGAGGGCAAGGGGTCCCAGAGGCTTCTGAATGCCAAAGGGAGAATTAGGCTGCTGGCTGAGGGTATGCAGGGTGGGTTAGGAGGTTATGGCTGAGGTCCTTCTCTTTCCTCCAGAGAATTCTGCAGATGGCATGCTTTATGAGAGTCTTTATTTGGAAGAGAAGTTGAGGCAGGAGACATGGCATCATTTGCAAAAATTCTAATCACGAGAAGAGGAGAAAGTGACAGGTACTAGAATCCAGCATGCCTGATTTACAGCTTGCTGAATAACCACTTAAAGTTTCCAAACAATTACTCTAAATATGTCTTCTTATTATTAGCCCTGTGACCAAGGCAGAAGGAATATAGGGCTTCTTTCAACCATCCATTCCTGCCATTCCCAGCTGTGCAGTTAAGAAGCAGGGCATAGACACCATTATCCCCTTCTGATGTGCTCACCATTGTCACCATGGAAAATTCCATGCTGCTATCTTGGAATATTAACCTTCCAGAACTGAAGTCAGACTGAAGTCTTTTTGACATTAAAAACAATGGATCTTGAGAATTTCTTTAAAAAAAATTAATTGCTTTGAAAAGCTCACCATGCTTAATGGGTAGCCTAAGTAGTGAAGGAGATTTTATGAGCCGATTACTCATGGTGACATAACGCTAAGCATCTCTGGAACCTATTTGCTTCCTCCACACTGGAATCTGCCTCTCTCAAAACCTCAGCAGGCATCCTTGAGATGCAATGGAAAGAGCTGAAATATATGTCTTAGGAACCTAAGCATTATCCCTCCTCTGTAGCTTCTAGGTTGCTGCTGCAATCTGTTACATAGTTATTTTATCCAAAGTGAAGTATTTATTCCTGGAGAGAGGAAAAGAATCTCCATGAGTAAATAATAATAATAAAAAAGGATTCTCAAGGTCACATAAGCATGGCAATAGCTGGAAACCTATAGAGCTGCCTAAGAGTCTTTCAGGGAGGTCCAGGAACCCATTGTTTATGATTTGTCTCTCTCAATGGGGTGGGCTTACTGGTGATGCACTCACCTCCAAGTAACCCATGCATCCATAGGTAAGTCAATCTCCTCACTGGTTCACCAAGTTAGACTGGTAGAATCGTTTCTCAGGTCTATCATTGGTTGTCTATATTGGTTGACTATATACTTGTTCACATCTCCCCAGGAGAAGACACACAACAGTACAAGAAACCATCTGTGATTTTAAGGACATAAAAGGATCCTTTTGTTCTGATCAGTTTTGAGTACCAGGGATTCACTGTATCGTTTTACAGGAAGTCTCTCAGGAACGTGTAGGTGGGTGTTGACTGTTACTGTCATCATTTGAAGGCAGCAATAGGACTAGATGCCCAAGGTGGTATATTCATGGAACCGGAAGTTGAAGAAGACTATTGTCTGAGAAGCAGCTGGCTGACTCACCAGACTTCCCAGGTTTAGAAACTTCAGTACAAGTCTTTTCAGACATGGTATCATAGGACACTAAAACATTTGTTCTCCAGCTGGGGAGATGACTCAGTGGTTAATATGTTTAAAGAACAAGCAAGACGACTTGAGTTCAGGTCTCTAGAGCCCATGTAAATGCCCAGAACAAGCTGGCAAGACAACCTGTATCAGCAAGCTCTAGGTTTGACTGACAGAATATGCTACAAAGAATAAGATGGCAGAAGAAACAAAGATACCCAACATCAACCTCAGGCCTCGGTATGTGTGTTAAGTGCAATCATGTCCAGACATCCATGAGCCCACGTACATGTGAACATGCGTGCCTACACATGCACACACATCATACGCATATACACACAAAAAGAAGAAGACATTATTAACCTTGGCACTTCACATCTTGGTATCCCATGTAGATACAGGAATACTGCGTTCAGGATGATTTGTAATTTTTTTCCTTGGGAATCTTTACTCACATTTTGTAAAAACTAGACTCTCTGTACTATGCCCCTAGGAAAACTATGATTCATCTGCTAACCCTTGCCTTAATAACATCCTCTGACTTGACCTCTGCTTTCTGTCTCAGTCTTGTGAAACTGTACTCGATGATCCCGGATGACCCTAGATGAATCATCTCCAGGGGGGAAGGAAGCAAGCCTAGCCACGATTCTTTTGAAGATGGAATGTCACCCCACCTTTTTTTTGTGAAACTAAACAGAGTACTTTGGGTTCTGTTTAGTGGTAAGTTCTATTAGAATTTAAGTTCCATAGATGATATAACATCCTGATTAGTATCAACCACAGAATTATGCAGGCTTAAAAGATTTTGACACCCTGGAATTTGCTGCATGCAAGTACTCAGGAGATACCATGTGAAGAAAATATCTCATGATCACATTTAAGTACTGAATTTGAGGATGTGTGTGTGTGTGTGTGTGTGTGTGTGTGTGTGTGTGTGTAGCAAAGAAGGGAAGGAAGGGACATGTTACAACCAAAGATATGAAGTAGCAATGTTTAATAATAACAACCCTGTAGATTTAAGTATAACTTGAGGAATGTAGGTAAGAAATTTATATTGTATATCTACAAAAAATGAAATTAATATAAAATGAATTTATTATTAGAAGCTAATGCAAGTCTACGGTGGAAATAAATGAGCTTATGGATCTATATCCATTGTCCCACGACAATACTCAGTGACTATGATTTTTTTCCATCACCCACTTTTTGTAGCTTCATGTTTCCAGAACCATGGGAATACTCTTTATGTAGTAAGTACTCAATCTTCTATTAGAAATACATTTTTTTCATTTCCTAAAAATGATTTGAATGGTAAACTATATTTTTTTTAAAAAATTTAACTGACATTGTTTTCTCAGCACATTAAGGATTCCAAAAATATCAGGGTTGGTACAATCAAAGTAGTCTAGAAGCTTGTGTCTATATTGGAGCAGTAAAGAAGTTGAGCAGAAGGCAAGACCAATAATGGCGAAAGGTAATCTGGCCAGGTTCCACAATGCTACGTTGTTATAGTCACAGATAGTTAGAATGACTTAGTGCCAAGTTCACGGCATGACCAAAGGTCAATCAAGCCAACATATGGAAGGTTGAGAGAGAGATAGGGGTCTGAATCTGTAAATCTTAATCTAGAGTCTCGAAAGTCTGAACAGGACCAATGACAGTCAAAGATCAGATCCTCACAATTAGCCCAGCCCTAAAAAGTCAGAAGCTCAGTCTACACAGAGACTTCCTCCATCTCTGGTTAGGGCATAAGCATCCAAGAGAATGGCATGAATCCATGTAATAGGTACTTTTCTGTTGTGCGAAAAGACACCATGGCCAAGGTTTATCAAAGAGTTTATTTGGGCTTCCATTTCTAGAGGGATAGGAATCTATCATAGTGTGGGAGCAAGGCAGCCAGCTGCAGGCAGGAGCAGAAAGCTTAGAGTTCATATCTGAGCCTCAAGCCTGAAGCAGAGAGAGAAAAGTAGAAGTGGGCTGTATGGAGTCTTTACATTCTCAAAGCCTGCCTCCAATGACATATCTCTTCCAACAAGGCCACACACCTCCTAACCTTATCAAAAAGTGCCACCCACTGGGATCCACTGCTCAAATGTCCAAACTTTTGAAGGACATTCTCATTCTGACCTCTCAAACCCAGAATATCTAGGTATAAGGGACTCAGTAATAAGTCTCACACCCAAATGCTTGCTTAGAAGCAGACCAGCAGAGAGTAGAGTTGTTGCTATATATGTAGAATACTGAACTAGAGTTCAACAAATACCCTTTGTCAAGGTCAAGATTGATTTCAGTTCCTGGGGCAGGACTGAATCTGTATAGAGACTGCCTGACCCAGATGTGAGGAAGGGAGACTTGAGAGATCATAATGACTCTGAAAGAGATTTTTGCTTCATTGAACATCTTCCAACACATCACCATAAAAAATATTTTTAACATTCTCTAGGTGAGAGAATGGGCTCCAGATAAAGCAGGAAAAATTTGTTTTGTTTTATTAGTATATCCTGTGTACTCCCAAAATCCTGTAAGGATGGCTTCCTCTCTTTTTTGTTTTGTTGAATTGTTGGAAGCACTTAATATTTCAGAGATCATGCAATTTATTTGAAAGACACACCTCAGTGGCTGTGGTATACACCCACTACCAAAATAAATTCCACTACCTCCTGAATAACCCCCTCCTTACCTATCTACCATCACTCCCTATTCCCAGGACCTCCCTTCTATTCTTGGTACCACTTGGATGCATTCTATCTTCATGTTTGCATATTGTAGGCATTCCCAGGAATAGGTGGAGTCTTTTAAAACTCTATGCTGTACTTCATTTCTTTTAGGGATGACTAATATTCCATTATGTCAGTGTACCATATTTCATTTATCCATTTGTCAGTTTGTAGATATGTTCATTAATTTCTACTTTTGAGCTACTGTGAATAAAAATGAGGATTTGTAAACATTTATCTTCTATTCTCTTGAGCATATTTAGAAATGTACTAAATATCATACTTTAAAATTATTAATAGATTGCTTATATGATTGATAACTATTTTCCCCCTCCGATATTAGATTCTAGAGTAAACAAGTAAAATGGAAAAATCATCCACTGTACGTTGCTTGCATTCCTCCATATTTTTAGTCCTGGAGAAAAGTAAGCTTATTTTACTTCCTGTAATGTTCTTTGGGTCACAGCACTTCTATTCACTAAGTTAATAAAAAGGATTAACTTATGTCTCTACAGCCAATGGGGAAAATGGAGTCATGCTAGTGTTTTAACAAAATTTATTTTATTTCCCACCTACTAGATTGTAGACGTGCTGGTGCCCACTCCCAGATATCTCCATCTTGTTCAAGAAGCTCCTGTGGTGTGTGTATATGGTGCATGCATGTAAAGCTCTCCTACATTGCTCCGTTTCTTGAGCCGAGACTCTCAGCGTCTGGGCTCTCACATTGCCATACTGGTCTGAATACAGTAACCACTTTCTGCCTCGGGACTGAGGCTCCTTTCCAACGCATTTAGGACTCTCTGGCTCTCTGTGTTTGGAGTGCAGCATCTGTACGGCTGCTTTTCCACTGGGAAGAAATCCTCCACTTTATTGGATTTACTCACTGTGAACACTAAAGTTGATAACCAGGTACTCATGATCTGTCTTCAGCCTCAGGGACTGGTGGAGATTCTTCCGCTCTGGAACTGGACAGCTGCTCCTTGGGCACAGGTTTGCTGGACAAGGCCAGATCTGTGTAGCAGCCCATCATGGTGCACATAGCATTGAAGCACCCCCCCTTCTGACAACTGATTATGGCTTTACATGTATGTGCCTAGAATGTCTCTCATGGTGAATACTCCCCCAAACAGACCGTCTCCAGGTCCTTTGTGCAGAGCTTCCAGACACCTGCAAATGATTCAAATTGCAGGCCAAGCAACTGACACTTCACCTTTTGGCACAACTGCAGACCATGAACTGTAATATCCGATTTGATAGAATTGTGTTCAACGGCTCTCTTCAGATTACCCACATGTGAGTCTTTTGATTATGGCTTTGAATTTATGAGCTTAGAAATAGATTTAGGAGCTGGCCAATAGTTCAGCTCATTTCGGGATGACCTGGCAGCACTCTCAAGGTAGTGATTTAAGGCTTTACTTGTAGAAGTCACCGAAAATGCTCTGGAATTCAATCCCTTTCCCGAGAGAAAAGGGATATTTACCACCTAGAGTGCTAACCATAATAGCAACTGTTTATTGAGTACCTGTGGGCAACTGGAGCAGATTTCCAGGCTCTGCATCTATTACCTCAGTAGGTCCCTCACACCAAGCAGGCGAAAGAGCATGGCAAATGGTCTGGAGCCCATTCTATGCATCTAATCATGTTCTCTCTTTGCTACGTGCCATGAGACTTCCGTAAAGGGCCAGGGCCTTTGATTTCAAATGTATATGGCTACTTGTATCTGCTTCTTCCCAGGCAAAGGAATCCTTTGGTTAGTTGTCAAAGCCTCATCTGTCTGACTGCAGACTTTGCACATGGCCCTGAGAAATGCAGCTAGGAATTCAGTTTTGATTAACAAATTCTGTGATATGGTTGAAGAAAATATTAACTAATTTGTTAAGAATTATAAGCAGAGTGTTGGGGGGCACCTGGGGGAAGGGAAGAATTGTGAATAATCAAAAAAATTTGCATGAAAATTCCAGTTCATTAAGTAATCAGCATGGGGGTGTCTGATTGGCTGATTAGATGCAGAAGCAGATCATTTGTCGCTTTTTAAGGTAAATTTCCATGGAAGTAGTTCCACCTGGCAAATTTAAATTAATGTATTATTTTAAATCCATGTATATTTATTTCACATTGAGTTATCCTTCAGAACAAAGGAGTCATTTTTCCATCCAGAACACCCAGAGCTTTCAGGCTGGTGGCTAGAGAGTTTTCCAGGAGTTGGATCAATACCAGCTATGGGATCCTTTCCTGTAGCTATGCCTGAGAACTTCAATCTCTCTGTGTGTATGTCTTAACACACACCCCATCAACCTGAATCCAGTATGTTGAGATTTCCAGGGCAGATACTTCTCTATTTGTATTATGCCTTTGAATTTAGTTAAAGTAGCAGTCAGTCATAGTTCAGGTAGGCTGTATATCAGCTGAGGTATCAATGTTGCTAAGGGGTGACCATAGTGTAAAGGCTCCTTAGAAGGGCCCGGATCACGTGTAGCAGTCAGGAATCCAGTGTTCAAAGGAGGCTGAGAAACTGCCAGAATTTCTTCAAAGGTCTACTGAATCAGGACACTGCAAGTCTTCTGAGAGATTTGGAGCCAATCCATCACCAGGAGACCTCACTCTTAATCAAAAGATGTCTGATCAAGGATATCATCAGGGCTATCTGTAAACTGTCTCATACAGATTCTGTTTGGAGAACTGAGGGGAAAAAATCCACAATTTAGTAATATCGTGGAGCTTCTGGCAACACCCCCTGGGGCCCAAGCCAGTCCTGGTGCAGAAAGCACACTGCATCTCTGCTCCAGTTGGCCTTGCAAGCACTGATCCTACCAGACCTCAGACCTCATGGCCATGTTTATTCTCAGACTCTGTTCAGCAGTCAAGTCCCTTTGACCATCTACCCTCTCCCCTACTCTCAGTCCCAAACTTTGCTTTGTCTCTCCATCTCTCTGCTCTCTTCCGAATGGCTTCTCCAACCCCCACTCAGCCTACTTCACTGTAAACCCCAGAGTGCTCGTACCACCTTCTTGTCTTAACTGGAGGCTGATTTCCGAGGCAGAACTTGAAGCTGACAAAGGGTATCTCCTTTGCTTCCCGTTACATTGGTCACACTAACTCATCATTTCTCTACACGTCAAGTCCTCAAGACTGACGCCAACCCGCTACATACTTTGTGGGGAAAGTATCTTTCCCCAACTTCCACTCCGGTCGCTTTCATTGCATTCTCTTCCAACCTGTCAGCTTCTGCCTAGCACCATGACAAAGAACAGGACATTCCCATGAAATTTCTCATTTGCTTCTATTATCGAGCCTGACCTGCTGTTCCAAATAATGCTGCGTGCAATGCATCTACCTAGGGAGGCCACAACATGAGCTCACATGCGCAGTACATCTCCACTCCTGAGTCCCAGTTCAAACTTCACATCAGTATAGGAGATGGTGCCATGGTTTGTTACTAGTACTTTGTCATCCTTGGGTTTTTCATGCTGCTGATGCTACCGCTACAGTAGGACATCTACAGCAGTGGATTTGTGGCTACACAAGCCTTCCCAACTCTCTCCTAGGCCTGACCTCTGTGCATTTTCTTGCCACAGTTTACCCAATTGAAAATAAGGTGGCTGCAGCAGCCACCCCATTCTCAGCTCAGGTCTTGATATAAGGTGATTGGACTTACATTCTGGCCCACTAGTCTCTCGGCTTATCAGAATTTGTGCATGTTAGAGTCACACACAAAGGAAAGGTAGTTTTTGCATAGTGATCAATTATAGAAGTTGTCAGATCCTTGACAATTGAGTTATCTAGTTCTCCAAAGGTATCTCTCGGTTTTAATTACTTGCATGTCTGATGTGTGTCTGTGGGTTTGTATGAGGGGGCCATCGGACAACTTTGAAAGTCAGTTCTTTCTCCTATCTTTACATGAGTTCCAGGAATGGAACTCAGACAGCCAGGCTACCGGGCAAATGGCTTTGCCTACCGAGTCATCTCACTGATCTTTCCTTAATGATTTTGATGGTTGGTCTATATGTAAAACAAATGTATTCCTACATATCAAGGGAACACATTCAAAATTCTTATAGCGCTTTTCTAATAACCTATTTCCACTTAGAGCTACACACCAAAAGTGGAGGCACTTTGTCTTGCTCTTTACTGTTTTCCTAGGACTTGGAGTGATGAATAGCTTCTAAAGCTGTTTTGACCATGAGTTTTGATTTTTGTTTGTTGTTTGTTTACTTTAACAACAACCAATAAACCAGTTCTTACTAACTTGGTTACCTCAAAAAGAAAAATAAATACAAAGCAATCATACCTCAGGTTACACTTTCTGTGTTGTCTACATCCCATGTACTTTGGATAAATCAGTTCTAGTAGTTGAATGTCCAGAAGAGACCCCTGTTGACTGATACCTCAGCTTCTAAAATGAACTGTTCTTTCTACCTAGAACTGTTAGGATTTTAGGCCTCTGCTTGGTTTGCAATAGGTTTGCCAAAGATTTTTTTTAAGGCCCCATAACAGTGATTCTCAACCTTCCTAATGCTGTGACCCTTTAGTTAGTTCACGTTGTTGTGAATCCAACCACAAAGTTATTTTCTTGCTACATCGTAACTGGAATTTTGCTACTGTTATGAATCGTAATGTGAATATCTGATATGTGCCCCGCCCCCGCAAGGTGTCAAGCCCCACAGTTGAGAACCACTAATCTGTATTCTGATGCTGAATTGGGACAAGAGGTTTGCCCAGTTTGTACCAGTGGCTCTATGGTTACTACTCATTCCCAAAACACTCTTAGAAAGTAGACATGACTTTTACCTTTACACCATTGAGCAGGTATTCCAAACTTCATGAGCTTCAAAAGAGTGCTCTTTCTACTTAGGCTTTCTGAAACATTGAGTTAGACTTTCCTGCAGTTTGGATATAGTGGTAGATTTGCTAGCAAGGTAGATGCCATGTGATTACTTCTCATATCCACTGTGACAGGAACCCTGGAAGAAAATTTCCTCAGAAAGTTATCTTGAGGCTGAGAGAGGGGCTCTATTCTCCCAGAACCCTTGCAAAGGGTTCATATCTCCAGAACCCCTGCAAAGAGCAAGCAAGCATAGCAGTTGCCTATAACCTCAGAACTCAGGAAACAGAGACAGGGGAGACTGCGGCAAGCTGGTTAAAACTAGCAGGAATTCATGAGTTCCGGGTTCAGCCACAGTGCCTCAATAAGGTGGGAACAGTCAAGCAAGACGCCGACACTAAGTTCAGGCCTCTACATACATGGGTACAAATGTGTATATGCACCTACAAAGATGTATGCATCTTCCCTCATGCAAATGGCATATGTGCAGGCATACACATCAATCCCATTTACACGCAAAAAGATTTTTTAAAAGACAGCTATCCAAATTGACATTTGGTAGCATTATCAACTACATAAATTAATCAGCCAAGCAGGGATGAAATCATGCTGCTTTTCTTAGCTACTGTAGCTGTGACTAGTCATTCTTGAGTGTCACACACAAAATACTCCTCACACAGTGACTGAAGAGGGTGTCTTATGATGAAAAGTGCCCTAGATGGAGCTCCCCGGATGAGAATGGATGACACTTCTAAGTCCAAACGGAGCCACCACATCTTCACAGCACTGAATGGAAATGCTGTTGAGGCATTCGTACGTTGAGGTGCCCACATGTGAAATGAAAAGGCAGACAACTGAAGCCTTGACTTTACTTTCCTGGAGACGAGAGTGGGCACAGCAGCTACAAAGGCTGCAAGGAGTTAAGAAAAATGGAGTAGCCTGGAAACTAGGGGAGCCTGAGGACCTCAGGATCAAATTGCATGTCCCAGGATCCAGGACAGTTGGGGACTGAATTGTCACTATTAGAGAAGCAACATGGTTCTAAGAGATTTGTAAAGGGGAGTGTGGTGATATCAGCTACATCATTTCCTGTCTGTCTGTACAGACCTCCAGACCTCTATGGCTAGCTAGTGGCAAGCTCCATTCTCTGACCCCCAGACAGGCTTTATTTGTGCAAGGAAGATATCACACACAGGGAAGAAAGAACCCATAATGGTTTCTGAAAGGGTAAGGCACAGCAAAAACTAGAAAGATAGGTTATTGCTTTGAGTGTGTTGGGAGAGAGGAGAGAAAAAAGGGAACACATGCACAGAGAGAGGAGGGGAGGGAAGGAGAGAGGGAGGGACAGAGGGAGGAAGGGAGGGAGGGAGAGAGAAAGAGAGAGAGGGGGGAGGGAGGTACTCTGAGACAAGAGGTTGACCTACCCACAGAGATGATGGTGATATGGGCAGTAATGTCTGTACACAGAGTAGACGCTGCCAACAAAGAGCAGAGCATTAAAAATGTAAGGAAAATCAGATACTTAGACATTTGAGGTCATGAGGAGAGTTCATAGGGTTACTCATGAAAGGCAAGATTGTTGCTCTACACGTGCTAATACAAAGTACATGAAAAGAAGTACAAAACTAATCCAACAAAGAAAAAGAAATGAGAGGAAAATAGACAAGTATAGTTGAGGTGTAAGAAGAAATATTTTGAAGGGAAAAGAGGGGGAAAGTAAGAGAGAAAACACATTTAAATGATTTAGAACTTCCTATCAATTATCTTTTTAAAGATTTCTTTTAATTTTTGTGGTGTGTGTGTGTGTGTGTGTGTGTGTGTGTGTGTGTGTGTGTGTGTGTGTGTGTGTGTGTGTGTGTGTGTGTTAATATGCACCTGGGCTGTGGGTTCACCTTTTAACCGTGCATGTGAGGGTAGATGCCTATGGAGGCCAGAACAGGACATAGGCTCCTCTGGAGCTGGAGTACCAGGGTTGGTGAGCTGCCTGACACAGGTGCTGGGAACTGAACTCTAATCCTCTGCCAAGAGCCACCATCAGCAAAGGTACTAAGTAAATGAATATTTAAAATCCAAGTGCATCACACATCCAAAAAAGCTAATTAACTGTAGAGCCATTTCTCCAGCCCCCTCCCCACCAGTTTTCATGGTGTCAAATTAGGAAGGTTGTCACTTGCCAAGAGTAACTAAGTAGGTCAAGGAGAGTGAGTCTTGGAGAATTGTTTTTAAGTTATGGAAAATTTATAGTGAATAATTTATACAGGAAATCAATAGAAGGTATAAACTAGAAGAGGAATTTTTTTCTAGGCTGTAATAGCACATACTTTGTTCTTCAGGGGTCTTTCATCCGAACCCCATAATAGTCCTTTTCTATGGGTTCCAGAGAGCCACCCAAAGGCCATAGGCAGTCAAGACCAACTTTATTCCTCCTACAGAGGCCCAGGTACATTTTCTAGCTATCCCCCCAAAAGCTTCACCCCTTTCTATTGAATTTCTGTATGCTGTTTTTGAGGTTCAGATTTGCTTTGGTTTACACTAGCATTCTCAAGGTACTTTCATGTGATTAAGAATCAATTTCAGAGAAAAAGGGAGACATGAGAGGGTATCTGATTGGATGGAAATAAGTGGTGCTGGTGAAGGGATGGAACTCGAACGTGGGAGAAAGGGAGAAAAAAGATTAGGAGCCCAGAGCTACAGTTGTCAATAGGGAGCAACTTTGTCCTTTTGCCCCAGGAGTGTTTGGCAATGGCTGTGATACTTTTTGAGAGTCCCAATGAGGGGACTACTTCCACCTAGTTTATAGTGAGCAAAAACGAAATACTCTGAAGTGCAGACAGCAATTTTATTCCATAAAGAATAATCTGTCTCAAAATCTGACACATGCCAATGTTGAGAAACCATGATGAAGGGACCCTGGTGAAAAGGACAACTTTGGCAGGGACTGTGTCTTTTTAATCTAATGCCAAGCAACTGATAACAATGGCTGAGAACACTGATTTTAATTCTAATATAACACGAGCATTCTCTGGGGGACATGATTTTTCTGGGGGACACGATTAGGTAATGTTTCAGAATATGTAATTTAAAGGAATTACATATTCTGAGGTGGTAAAAGCCAATTGTGGTACACTGTCCAAACCATGAAATCTTTGTCATATCACAGAGCTAATTGTAATTAGGTAGTAAGTCTACTGTCTAGGCTGACTATTTAATAGATGTCAGCATTATTATACAGTGGTGTTCCACGCAACACGGCTGCATCCTGGCCCTGTGTAACTATCTATGTATTATTCTCTTTGCAAGGCCAGTTCTAAACTCAGGTAGAGCAGGTTTCTTGTCTGGCCCACCTTCTATTGCCCTGTCACAACTACCATCTGCCAAGTTAACTAACTAAATGAATATCTAAAGTCCAATTGTATTACACATCTAATCAAAAAGGTAAAACTAATGTTGGCTATGACCTAGGATTCTGAGGTATTCATCTCAAGTTAACAGAGCTTTAGGATGAAAGAGAAAGAAAAAAAACAGGGCAGGACATTGGAGGGAGAGAGATGAGTTTCCATATGTTATGTCAAAAGAGGGGGGAATTAAGGATTGAATAGCTGGAAGGCAATGGTGATTTAATAACCTTTTCCAGAAAGGGAATTATAGAAGTGAGTGGCACTCCAGGAAGTGAAGCAGTGTGCCTGATGCCTTTGGAAATAGGAGTCTGTTCTTGCTTTTCATCTCCTGAGCTGTGGTATATGTAAATTGGGTTTCACGGGATATTAGAACTGTGACGATGATTTACTATGCTAGAATGGGTTATGGATCATTTGTGCACCAACTCTGCAGTTTAAACAGCAGCACTGACTTGAAGCTCCACCCACCGCTGCCAAATTACACAGAACTAAAAGGTAAGTCAGTCCCACCTCTGCCTGACAAAAGCCATACCCAGCTTTCTTCTACCTGTTCATGTCTCAAGGGATCAGCTAGTATGTCTGTTTGTCTTACAAAGACAATATGAACAAGACTGGAATATAAGTTGCCCCCATGATCTGTTGTCAATGGACCCTTAGCTTGCGATGTCAGCTTTGCCTGGTGAACAAAAGAGAAGCAAAAAAAAAAGATCTAGAAACTGGACCTCACCAATTTTCCAGGAGCAGCCTGCTAAAAAGCAGTTATTCCTAAAGAGCGAATGCATCCCAGCAGAGAGTTCCTGATTATCCACAGTATCAGACCACTGGTCTGATTCAATCACTGAGGACCCATACCTAACAAGAAGGTAATACTAGTCATTCCAAGTGAGTATTTTAAAATGAATTCTTTGCTCATTTCCTTTGCTAAGAAATAACTAGTTTCAGCTAGAGAAAAGGCTGCACAGTGTCACTCCTCCCTAGAGATGATTTTGTAAACAGAAATCATAGCCCCCCAGAGAGCATCACTAGCTGAAAGTATATGGCAAAGTTTAGATCAGATACTTCACCTGCCAGAAATAGTTCAAAAGAAGAGTGCCTCCACCATCTAATGCCTGACTTATTGTGTGTGTGTGTGTGTGTGTGTGTGTGTGTTACAGACCCTTTACCTGCCTCTCAGTTGCTCAGAAATCAGGCACACCTATGCTGCAGACTAGAGGTCTAGGGTTGATAAGCCATGTTGCTTACATTTCCAAGAGATGTTTATGGTGCTAGCTAGTCCTGCCTCTGTGTCCCTTGCTACAGAGGCGAGGTCAAGCTAAGTCACATGTGTAGAATAGCTCTTAAGCCCCTGGAAACTTGCAAAGCAGAGAAACTCCATCTGTTCTTAGACCCAGAGGGAACATGAGGGACCAGAGTCTCCAGAACACTCTTCCCCTTACGACTGTCTAGGGCTGTGATGCTGTGTCTCTTCTAGTACTCTGAAACTTTTCGACCCCATCATGGTTGTCCATGCTGTGAAGCATGCTCTCTCTCTCTTGCTCTCTCTCTCTCTCTCTCTCTCTCTCTCTCTCTCTCTCTCTCTCATAATAAAGCTCATTTGAAGAGTGATATTGTGTCAGCTACTTCCTACTTACAATTTTCACAAAACACATAATCTGCAAACCTATGACTGCAAAGAAAACAAAGACTGACCTAAACATGGTTTTGGCAACTAAAGATAGGTCGTGGGATGAGTCCTGCCCCTGCTGACTACATTATATAATTCAGAACTCATTTGTGATGCAGGACGTTCCAAGAGCTTTGAATTCAGCACCTCATAGCCTGCTTCTAGGTCCTAGCACCGACTTGGATCTTTGATGCTCACATGAGTGAGTGAGCCACAGTGACGGAGTAGAATCCCTGAGGTAGAGGGTATGCCTCATCAGCTTCCCACACTGTGCTCCCTGGCTGCGTAGACAGCAGCAGCAGGAGCCAACAGGAAGTGAAGACAACACACATGATCACAACCCTGAAGGAAGAGAGTCTTCCCAAGATAACTCTGGAGTCATTTCATAGCATTTTTTTTTTTCAAACAAAGAAAAATTTCAGTTCCGAAATCCTTTGGGTTTCCAGCAGCGGCAGTTCTGTGGTACCTGATGGTGTCAGCATCTTTGAGGATTTTTAATCCCTCTTGAGTTTCTTCTTGGATCCTTCTGATTCTAGGAATCATATTGGTTGAGATTTGAAAATTACACAAGCTAACAAGAATAGAAACAAACAGAGGCAACAGAGAATGTAAATGGTAATAGTACAAAAGAAATTTATTTTCTTTTACTCATGAAGTGCAGGCTGGCCCCATGCTCTCTGTGAGGTAGAAGGTGATCATGAATTTGGAATACCCTTGTGTACCTGCAAAGTGCTGGGGTTACAGGCTACACTGCCCTGCTTGGCTTATTAGGTGCTCCATGTTTGTGTATACTAGGACATGCTACCAAACAGTTCTGCACCCTTTTGGCTTCTAGTTAGTCAGTATTGCTAGGCAGCCCTCACATTCTAGGCAGTTAAATTATTTTTTGGTCTGCTAGGTTGTTTGTTGTTGTCACTGCAGTGGAATAGTTTCTCACTGATCTCAAACCCACAGCAGTCCTTCTGTCTCAGCAACCCCCCTCTATCATAGTGCTAGGGTTGAAGGTTGGTACCCCCACACCCAAGAAGCCGGTGAAATTCGTTGTGGTAAAGCTGTTGAGTCTTCTTATTCCCTGACTTATCATTTATGCCTATCACTGCCCATTAATAAAATGTATTATGAATCCCAGCTCTGAGGCTGTGGTGGGATGCTTCAACTTCCAGTCAGGCAATATGTGTTGCAGGCACTGTAGTTATAAATACTAACAGGAAGCAAAGAAGACGCGCTTGTGTCAAATGTCAACTGAAATTTTTAAAGGGAGGGTATAAGAGGCAGAAATGTAGTACTAAACACAGTATTCTAGATTTTTCTCCATGCAATAGGTGTTATTATCTGGTACCTTTCTGTGCTAAGTGAACAGTGTAAAGTCTTGACTTCCGTATACAAAGTAGGGGTGGAATGGTTATCCCAATAAAGAATGGAGAATTCCTTTAATGAACTAGATTACTGTTTCTAGGTTTACGTGTTATTCCATCAGAAAGAAAACATAAATCTAACCACTTATGTTAATTCAGTCGACAAAGCCTTTGGGTTCGTAGGGAAGAGTAGTTCTTCTCCTCAATGAGCACTGGTGTTTGTAGAACAGATCATCTTGACAGGAAAGGGGAGAAGAGTCAAGCACAGCTCTCCTCTTCCTTGTTCGTCAGGATTAGGGCAATGAAGTAGGCAAAGTCCGTCTGTTTCTAAAGTCTCCTAAATGCAATCCATTCTCTGGATTGGGTGTCATAAGATTTCTCCCAGTTTCCATTAGCAGAAAACAATTAGTTCTCCCTCCACACATCACTCAACTCCTCTTGAGGGATATGGATATTGTCCATCCATCAGATGGAAGATAGGTTGATTAGAAAGGACTGATGAACCCTTGTTTGCCTAAGCATGATTCAAATGCCATCCCCTTACTGCAGGCACAACTACAAATTCTGTGATTTGAACCAAGTTGGTTCGTAAACACACATGTGAGGATGCCATAAAGGAGAAAGCCAGGGGTTTTCTGTCCCAATGACACATACAAATATTTTACCTGTCTTTGAAAATCAGCCCTTTTGCAATAAATGTCTCTGTAGTTAAGACGTTCTTTCCTTTGTGTTACCACAAAGGTAGTCAGTGCAGTAGAATCATGGGAGATTGGGGCCAATCTATGTGAAGGCATTAGGTCACTTGATTCATGTCCACTTCCAGACAGAGACAAGCTTGGCCTTGACCAAAACCACACAGTGCTTTGACCCAAGTGGCTCAGCTTGCTAAGTCAGTTGCGTCTGCCTTAACTTTGCCTTTAGAACTTGACAAACAAAAGCTACCCCATTCACTTTTCCTATTGTCTCTACCCACTACACACATTGGAGATTTCGAATTCACAGACACCTAAAGGAACATCTCAGAATAGACAGGAACTCATCATGTTGTACTACTCACTTCCCCAAGATCTTATCAGGTTATACCATCTCTCTCTGAGCACAGACTAGAACATCCCTGGCCTTCCTAACTTTCCTATCTTATTTCTTACAAACAGCAATCTAATTTGCTGTCTCCTGAACGCCCTGCATTCCTGAGCTATCTTACTGTGTCTGATGAATTTATCTCCATCTTTTCTGCAGATTTGATTCATTTGTGTTTCCCCTGAAGGTATTTAATTATGTTATCTCCTTATTTAGAGCCTCTTTGGATTGAGGGAGGCAGGAAGATGAGGACAGTGATACTTAGTGACATTAACTGGAGCCTAATTTTTATTCTATTAACGAATCCCTGGGTAACCTCTGGAAAGTCAGTGAGCCTCTCTCAGCCAAAATTTCTTCACCTTGAAAAGCTAGGAAAAGAGCAATGTACCCCTGAAGACGACTGTGGGGAATAGTTAGCAAAATGAAATTAATAAAGGAAAAGTAATGTGTAAATCCAAGCATTTGGAAGAATCGAAGCCATGCCCGTCCTTCTACTCAGATTAATTGCAGCAGTGTTTCTTTAGAAGCCCAGTGGTTTTTAGAATGTGTTTTCAGGACACCTTTGAATTTGTTAATGAATGCAAAAAGCCCATAAAAAAGTGATGTCAGCAAGTTCTCCAAAATCAGTTGTGTCCATCTGTTTGTTTGTTCCTTCTATTTATGTCTTAACAACAGGTCCTGTTGGTTTGATGGTGTTGCCACTGGAGAAAGCATCCACTCCCACCAGTGTTACTTCCCACATTCAGGCATCCCAGCTACTCAGTCCCTAGAGGAGAAAGTCTTCTCCTTCTAAAGTCTTTGACTCTTCAGTAATTCCCATGCACACTTTGTAAGTGATCAAGTGGTAACACATACCACAGTATGTCTCATGTGTGCATGGGAATCTATGTACACATATGTAAGAAAAAGCCATCCTGTAGGAAAGGGTATTTAGCCGTCTATATAAATACATGGCTTTATACGCTCTTCTTGAAGAACTAATGTATACCAATACCAGAGATATTGAAGAATTAGAGAAGATTGCAATCAACAAATACATTTCCAACATACTAGTTCTGCCACACAGTTCTTATAAAAATCACTGAAATTTAGACTTGGTCTATATTTGCAAGATCATTGTGTGGTGTAGTATAGATGGATTCCAGGCATCCAATGTATCTTAACATTTTACAGTAGTCTGGTCTGTTTTGTCACAATTAATGAAGCATTGGTGGTGTGTTACTAAGTAAAGCCCTCACTTACAGCAGCTTCGCTTTTACCTTGAATCTTCTGTTTGGTGTTTCTGTCCAGGACACTATATTGCTTGCTTCCATTTGGCTTTGACAGGCTCTCAGCTATTACTCCTTTTTTGATGACATTCTCAATTTTAAAGAGCATTGGTCAGTATTTTGCAGGAAGCCTTTTAACCAAGGTTTCAGTTTTTCTTAATATTTGCCTGGTGTTCTGGGTTTGGGAGAAAAAGATTAGGGACATATAATGTCACCCTTAACATAACAAGAGTGGATATTCTTAATATGACCAATGCCTGCGAATGCCATAAACTGAAAGGGAAGGGAAGGTCCCCTGTAATGGGCAGCTCTGATGGCTGCTGCATTGGAAATATGGTCCAGTGTTACCTGACTCTGGCTTTCTCCAAAATATAGAAATCTCAATGTTCATACAAAACATCCAACTTTCATAGTATAATGACTAATTGAAATTTAGGCCAAATAGTAAGATAGGTTATAGGATGGTAAGATGGTGCAATAGATAAATATAGATGCTCTGACTTCAGACTATGACAAAATATCTAAGCAGCCAGATGTTTAGATTAGGGCATATCTTCCTTCAAAGCTCAGGTGAGAGCTGTTATCACACTCCAACATGTATTTAAGGATGAGAAAACGTATGCTCTTGTGTAGGTGGCTCAGAGAAAACGAGAGCCAGTGCACGGTGATACCAAACACATAACTCGTTCAATCTGTTCAATCTTTCCACTCCACCACCTCCACCTCGGGATAAAGGATTAGGAGCTCATACCACCTGTAGGTCCCCACTCACCTCTCCTTATCAGCTACTGACAGTCTCTGATCTTCCTTTCTGACCTCCAGGGCCCTGTTCTCAAACAGCAGCCTCTCTCAGGCTCCCTTCTGTCTCTCCGTTGAGGCTCTGATGCAATCCTTGTTGCCTTTCCCTGTTTCTTTCCCTTCTCAGCTTTCCTTTCCCAACCTCTGTGTGAATTTTAGAGGGAGACTATAAGCTGTGTGGTTTTATACAAGTACCTTAACCACCCTGGGTTTGAGTGTGATTATCTGTAGAATGGAGATAGTGTTGGCCCATCCTGATGCGACTGTGAGAATTCAAGGCCCCCACATAAACATCCATTTTTGCGCTTGGCCCTGAACTGGCACTCAACCACTACCCTTGTTCTTTCCCGCCCATTTTCCCATAACTTATGGCTCTGTTCTCACTAGCTATTTGCATTTCCCCCTTTTGTTTCTGCTATAGGGCCAGCTTTGTGAGAAGAAAGACTAGGGCATGTATGAATTTATATGCATGCCTTCTTGATGGCACAGTGTGGTCCCAGTAAATATTTGTAAAGACATATGTTAACATCATAAATTAGTAACTCAGTACATAACTGAAACATTGCTTTAACGTGTGTGTGCGTAATTTATAAATATATCCTCACATATATCTGCCATAGGAATGAAACCTATTGATTTTTAAGGAATACTGTAATAGGAACAAACTATGGGAAAAAAATAAATCTTTTCACAAATGGAAAGTAAGTAGAATTCTAGATTCTAGGCCTGTGGGACACTGGTATATCACCCAGGGGCACAACTCCTTTTTTGTGGTAAAATATTAATCCAGGCTATCACTGCTCTCAGCGCCCTAACCGACCCACTGGGCAGCTAAGCTAAAATCCTGTCCTCCCAGCACCTGTGGCCAGGAGATGGAGCATGAATCACAAGGCCTGGCGAGACGCCAGTGTGCAGTCGGGCCAGGTTGCCTGAACTCTTACCTGAAGTGCTCTTTCAAGTCTCATTTCCCCCAGTAGCCTGCCTCCTGTGTTTTATTTTAACTCAACTCACTACTGTAAATTTGAAGAATGAATACGAACTACGTCCATTTAAAGGAAACTGGTGTCAAGACATCAAAAGCAGCAGGGAGCTAAGGGGGAGATAGCCTTTTGGGGGGGGGCTATGGGAGAGGATAAAGGAATGCATCAGGTAGGCTCTGCTTCACATTGTATTAATGGGAAGCTTCCTGGCTGGTTGTGAAGGTCTCTGTTTCCTTACCTGCAAAATGGGAAGAGGGATTAATGTTTTACCAGCTGTCTGAAATTCTCCCAAGGATCAGGTCAAAGTATGGAAACCATTTGACAGAGTGAGTTTCTCTCTACTTCTTCAGAGAGTAAACATAAACAACAATCAAATGGAAGGTAGCTCTAATAAATGAACATCAATCTACTGTCGTATGAGGAAAAGTTAGCTTAATTTTACTTTTTAATTGTCTTTATTTATTTTTTGAGACTTTCATACATTTTGAGAATCTTCTTCTCTTTCTTCCAATTCTTCCCATATCTTCCTCATCTCTCTATGCACCCCCCCCCAACTTCATGTTATTTCTAAACACGGAGTCCATTTTGTGTTGGCCAACTATTCCTGAGCATAGGCCATGTCCTAGAGTGTGGTGGATGTACCTAGTGTCATTGCACTAAAAGAAACCGATTTTCCCTCTCCTAGCCATTCACAGTTGCAAGTAGCTTTTTTGTAAGGGGTAGGACTTGGTACCAGTTTCCCATTCTCCATGTTGGGATTTTGTCTGAATTGAACTTGTTACATATGTGTTAGCACATATTAATTCATATGTATTAGCTTGGTTTGAAGGCATTAATCTAGCATTTATGGGGCCCTAGGTGATTAAAGAGTGAATTATTTGAGCCATCTTGAAATTATTCTGGTAAGTTCTTACCTTCAAAGGATCCATTTTGTACATCTGCTTGGAACATAGTTATTGCTTAGAAATAGATTTTCTTATCCTTGCAAGTGCCCTTCTATTAGCTGGTTTTTGTCCATAGAAATGCTCAGGAAATTCCTGTTAGGGACTGTTTAAGCTTCCTTGTGAAGGATAAAGGAGAGAATCTAGGGGGAAATCATCCGTCGGTTGCTTGCAATAATCCTTCTAAATAAGCAGTATGTAGCTTACTCAGGAAAAGCCAGCCTGAGCTAGACAAAGAAGGCAGTCATCTGGGCCTCAGACGTTGAACTCTGACCCCTGGCTGGACCTTGCACTCAGCAGCCTAGTAACAGGAAGGCAGCAAGACACACTTTGAACTAGAGGTTCTAAGGCTGCGGTGGGGTTAGTGACAGGGTGACAGAGGCACTTTGCAGTCTGAACTTTGTACCTAGACACAGGGGCATTTCATCTCCATAACAGCCACTTCGTTTCATTACTGATTAACAGTTCCTCCTTGAGTGAAGTTCTTTGTTAATGGAGTTCAAAAACAGATTTCTCTCTTCCCACTTGTTTCTGCCATTGGAGTGGGCGTCTGTGCCTATTTGAATCCTTCCCTTACATGAGCTTGTCCTTCCGTGGGGCGGGCTTCTCTTCTCTTCAAAACTGGCCCTTGTGGAGGCAGAGCAGTGCCTGTGTTTGCTCTCAGAGACGGTCTCCCTGAACTATATGTCATCAAATATCACATAAGGAAATGGCCTCCACCTCTCCCCACCAAATCCACTCCTTTATTTTTGTGCCCTTTGCTAATTCTCTTTGCCTCTCACCTCTCTCCTTCCTCTCCTGCCTTCCTGTTTCTTTGTATCCAGCTTTTTGGTTATATGAGTGTTAACAGGTAGTGACCCCCAGTCCTGCGCATCACTCTCTAAGCTGAAATAGCCAGGAAGGGTTTCTTCGCCTTTGGAAGTCAAAGCAATTTAAGGGTACGTTCAAGTCCTCTCTTTCCCAAATAAACACACTGTCCTTAGATGTCCAGTAACTGATACTCTGTCTGTCTGAAAGTTTAGTTATTTAAAGAAAGTGGCAGGATTCTAGAAAGGGGAACCTGCACAAAGCCACCTATAAAATAAATAAATATTAGGCTTCCTGCAATTTTCAAGTCCAACTCCCAACCCAGGGCCAATTGAGCCACAATCCGAATTGCTGAATTATGTTCAGTATTGATCAGTAAATGCTCTTTGTCTTCTGGGACCCCATGAAGTCATGACTACAATGCATGCATTTAGCAATGAAGGAAGACTGATTGAGCCGTCTCTGAAGCTTCACTCAAGGATCTGCGCCACCAAAGAGTTAACCTTTCAACACTGAAAAGCTATGCATTTGAGGAGAAGTTGAAATTAGTTCAGATGATAATTCATTCTCCTCCCATGTTTCTTTTCATGTTTACAGATGCCCATGTGTCTAGCTCTCATTCAACAAGGGGCCAGTCCCAGAGTCACCCCTATCTGGGTGCCGAGCAAGAAAATCATTCCCTGATTCCCCTGCAGCCGTCTATACTCGCAGACACACCAAAACCTCCAGAGAGGCTCAGAGCCACCACTTAGCTTTCTCAGACCTCAAGCTTTAACACCAACGATGCTAAAGCTATTCTGAAAGCCAGCATCGAAGTTTATATAGCCAGAACTTATAACTCTCTTATTTTCTCCTGGGTTTCTCCCTTTTCTCTGTGTGCCTCTCATTTTCTCTCTCCTTCCTTCCCTTTTCTCCTACTTTTCTTCCTTTTTTGTCTTTTCTTAACTTTCTCAATGACATAGTTTCCAAACTCATTATTGGTGGCGCACAAATTGAATTGCATAAGAAGGGCTAGGAGAGGAGCTCGGGGGTAGCATGTGTGAAGACCTGAGTTCAATCCCCATCACTGTGGAAGAAAAAGAATCAAGAAAATAAAATAATACGTACAGTGTCTATGGTCATTGCTTTCTCTCAGCCCTACTGTAGTTTTGATAGTTTTCATGATAAGAGGATTCAACCTGACCTTATCAAAGTGTTATGATTTGGGTCTGGAATGTTTCCCTGGGCCATGGGGCTAGAGTTTTGCTTGTTATCTAATGGTATTATTGTAAGGTAGTGGAAACTGCAGAAGGTGGGGTCTACTGAGAGCTAATAGGTAAGTACAGGTGGTCTTTGGAAGGGTATGGATGGTACCCGGGTCCGTCACTGTTTTCCTGTTACTGCTTCCTTGCCACGATGAGGTCAGCATCCTCCTTCGAGGTACACTGTCATCACCATGACATAATGCTTCATGTTGAAGCCAGTGGGGCTAGCTGGTCATGAATGGAAACCTCTAAAACCATGAGCCAAGATAAATCTTCATATGTTGTTAACCTAAGGTATTTTGTCACCATAACGGAAAGCTGATCACAAGAAGAGAAATTAAAAACAATTATAAATGTTTCAGAAGCATTGATTTTTTCCCCCTCTTCCGGGTTTTACCTTCAGCATCACGTGTGGATGGTCCATACACCTCTCTGTCTCTGTGCTTGGATTTCCAGGCACAGAAGATTCATGGCAGAATAGCAAGGAGATACAAAAGACCACGGTATGCATTCCACTGTTTCCATGCCAACAGTGCTTTAGGTACTGCGAGGCTGTACTTTTGGCTCTTGGGACATGCTCCTTCCCGTGGCAGACTCTGCTTACGATTTACTTTTGACGTGTTTCAGCACTCACAGCTGCCTCTTCAGAGCCGTTTTCCAAAGCCTTGAATTAAGGCTGCACCTGTTTGGGATTTGCTCAATCTGAGAAATAGTGGAACTCCTGCAGAATGGCTAATTACCTTTGCCCTGAAAGCAATGCAGTCGGTTGCTTTGGCAGCACACTCAGGACACCTAGAATCGCAGCCATGGCCTCCATATTTAGTCTCAATTATCCCAGACAGAATACAACAAATGAACCTTGATTTATACGGCTTCTTCACTCCACTTGCCTCTCAATCCCATATCCTGCCACCTGCTCCAGGCAGATTTAACAAAGTGCAAACACAGGTTATTGTAATGTGCAAAGCCGAAGATATTAAGACAAAGAACAAAAGTGATAGTAGTTCAGGTATCCCATAATGACCTAAGCCTAAAGATGAGAAATGCAAGGTTTATTCAATTTATGTTTCAGGATAATATGAAACAAATGAAACAAGCACAATTGTTCAGTGAGACGAAATGAACAAAAATAATTATTCCTTTACGTTCTTAGTTCTTGTTCAATGAATAAGAACTTAAAACTAATACTAGCTCAGTAATTCTGAAAACTCTATTTGTGAAATTGTCCATGCTCTTCTGCATTTTCTGGTACACATTTACAAATGCACTCATGACACAAAACAGAAAAGATGGGGAAGGAAGACAGAAAGTTCCCGTCAATTAAAAAGTGCTAACCAAGGTCAGTGACTTAGTAAGTGGCAGCCTGGAGAACTGAACCAATGGTAGGGACATCCAGGGAGCAGTAAGTAAGATGATATAGAGGAGTTAATTATCGTCACTGGCCTACAGACTGAAAAGTTGAAGGAAATAAATGAAGAAAAAGGAAGTAACAGAGCAGAGGTATTGCAATACTAAAGGCAAAGAGGGGATAAAGAAAAGGAAAGTGTGTTTCCAAGGCTGCTCTGCCTTGGTTGTCTCAATACCATGTCATCAATCTTCCCTACAATTCTAGACAAATTTTCCTTCCTTCAAAACATTCATATTTTCTCTTTAGAGACAATACACTATTACCTTAAAAACAGAATAAAAATCATAGTAAAGATTTCCTGATCTTGAACTATCAAGATAGAGCACAAAGACATACTTCAAGGAATGCAAATAATTGTTGCTCAGCATAATCAACCAAATCCGTAGCCACTAATTTCCACTTGTAATTTCTTTTTGGTAGTAATTCTGCATTTATTTTTGGCATGAATTAAAACTGACTGTTGTCTTAGTTGGTGTTCTATTGCTGTGAAGAGACCCTATGACCATGAGGACTCTTAATGAAAGACAGCATTTAATTAGGGCTGGCTTATAGTTTAGTCTACTATCATAGTTTAGTCTATTATAGCTTAGTCTATTAATCTGCTATAGTTTAGTCTATTATCATCATGGCAGGGGACATGGCAGCATGCAGGCAGATATGGTGCTGGAGAAGTACCATAGCTGCTTCTCCATCTAGATCTATAGGAAGAGAGTGACACTGGGGCCTGGATTGGACTTTTGAAACGTCAAAACCCACTCCCAGTGACACACTTCCTTCTACAAGGACACACCTCCTAATCCTTCTCAAATAGTGCCACTCCTTGATGACTAAGCCTTCAAATGCATGAGCCTAGGGAAGCCATTCTTATTCAAACCACCACAGGATATCTGAGGTATGGTTCTCTGAATGAAGAAAAAAGATACACCTTTCAGCTTATCATGCATTCACTGGTTCTCAGCACCAGCCCTGACAGGAACACCTTATCACTGGTTATAATTTCTATTTCTCTTCTGACACTATTACTACAATAAAACTACAATAAAATTATTTGAAAAACACGTTGGAACCTCATGTATTTACATCCCTCTTTACTAATAAGTTTTATACCATTTTTTGCGTCTTCACTTGCTTTTCCCAGTTGACTCTTCTATTTGTAAAGACTATCAGGTAGATTTTACAAGGTAGGAAACAATCCTACTACTTGTGGTGCACACATTCCTCACTTTGAATCTCAGAAATACCAACACAATTCTTTGAATAGTTTTTCCTACTTCAAAATGTGTTGTTTGTTCCACTCAGTGCTGAAAGCTATGGCTTTCCTGGCTGCAGTTGTAATGGTCCTTTGGTTCAGGCTTCATCTAGTGCTCTCAAAGAAAGATGTAGGAATAGGGCTACATAGCTCAGGAGGACAGCCATTTCTTGACATGTGCACAGCTTTGATTGGTTTCACAGAAAGTAAATAAATAAACACATAAATAATAAAGGTGCAGACAAAGAAGGTAAAGTGAAAATCTGAATTTGAAAGGACAATAAAGAAGGGATTGGATCATTGGCATATTCTTTAAAGGAAAAGCTGAAGGGAGGGGTCTAGATTTCTCCCTCAAAGAGTGGGGATTGGATACCTGTGAAGCACACTCTGTCTCCCAGGTCTTGTACTAGGGTAAGAGAGTTTGTGTTCTATGCTAGAAACAAAACGGAACGCAATAAATCTGAATGGTTGTCAAAATTGTACCTTTAACCAAGGACATTGAGTTATTTGCCTACCGAGTCCTAGAGCCTAAGAGTTCTAGCCTACCATCGAATCCCTTCATAATTTAGCTCTATTCAGATTTACTGCCTTTGTTATGCAAACTTCTTTTCATATAACCTCCCAACAAAATTTTCATTCCTTTGTGATTTTTTCTCATTAAAAACAGCATGTTGATAATTACACACACACACACACACACACACACACACACACACACACACACAGATTACAATTTAATTATAACATTTCTCTCTTACCTTCCTTCTCTCCAAACCCTCTCATATACCTCTCTCATATTTCCTTCAAATACATGGCCTCTTTTTTCACTAATTGTTATTGCATGCATGTATGTATTATGCACGTACATAAACTTTCCTAAATCTAACCTGTTCAGTTCATACAATGCAACCTATATGTATGTTTTCAGGGCTGAACACTTGGCAGTGGGCAACCAGTTGGTGTGCTCTTCCCTGGGGAAGATGGCCTCTCCTCTGTGCCTATAATTTTTAGTGTAGAGTTGAGGCTTTGTAGACTTTTCTCTGTCCAGTCTACTATGTTTGTTGGTGTCATCCTTTTTAAGCTCATATTTGGGCAATCATTTTGGAGAGACTTTATGGGTGTATATTCTGATATTACTAGGCAACACAATGTCACAACAAACTACTGGTCCTCTGGCTCTCACCCCTTCTCTCTACCCCTTCTTCTGCAATTTCCCCAGAGCCTTGCGTTCAGGAGTGTTTGGTAGACCTGAACTTTTGCTCTTTTCTAGTGATGAGTGTACACTTCACAGGGAGCCAGGTCTGTGCTTCAATCCTGCCTGTATCACTCACTAGCTGTAGCTTTTTTCAGCTACACTGACTTAGTTTTTAATGATTCTTTACTTAGTTGATATAGTTTGGAAGAAAACATATGATTTGTGAAGGCACCTAGAATTGAGGGTGCACCCAGTAACTGTTTATTATGCCATCATTATGATTGGTATTTTTTTTTCTTATTGCCCATCCTCTTCTGAATTTTACTTGCCAATCAAGTGTGATTTCAAATTCTCTTGGAAATGATTTATCTTTTCAAATCTACAATTGATTTCTTGCAATTTTATTATGGTATGTGTGTGTATCTCTCTCTCCTCTCTCTCTCTCTCTCTCTCTCTCTCTCGCTCTCTCTCTGTGTGTGTGTGTGTGTGTGTGTGTGTGTGTGTGTGCGCGCGCGCGCGTGTGTGTTACAAACTTGTTCTTAGTTCTTTAGTTCTTTAAGCATGAAGACTAAATCTTATTGTGTCACTGCTGAATCTCAGCTCTGAGTCCTCAGAACTCGAGCAGAAAATAGTTACTGAATTTTAGCCTGTTCAGAGCATTCATACTTATTCTGTTTCCTAGCTTCTAGGATCATATTTTACAATGTTAAGTTATAGTCAGAGTGCTGCAAAGTCTTAAAGAAGTTAAAATTATATAGTATAGTTATCATGGAACAGTTAACATTATAATAAAGCAAGTTCAATATACCAGTTTTAAAAGATTATGATATATGTTATTTTTTTCAAGGCTGTAATTAAAATATGGAAGATATGTTTTCTTTCCTTTTAACAGTTCAGAAAAGCCTTTTGATTAGCATGAAAATGCTCCCTTTTTGTGTTTTCCTTTCAATATGGAACTGAAGAGAAAGCAGTCTACTGAATGCTCTAGGAGCAGGTCCTCCATATAAATAACCCATGGCTTGCATTTGGCCGGATTTCTTCCTTTATGTAGCACCATGAAAGATTATAAATGACATTAACAGTTAAAAAGTGATACCTGCCTTACACCATTTACAAAATGGCCCCAGAAATATTTTGGTTTCTGCAATGAGCTTAGGGAGAAAAGTTCAAGGGCTGTGATACAGAAAATCCAGAGTGTAGCTCAGTGTTCACCCACCTGCTCAGAGATTAGCAACTATCTTCCCTGAATTGACAGGCCTGATCCCCACCCAAGAGACACACCCAGCTCTGCCTCCTGCCCCAGTCAGCCTTTTCTTTTTCTTTCTTTCCTTTCCTTCCCTTTTTTTTTTCTTTTTCTTTTTTTTTTTTTTTTTTTTTTTTTAGCAGGACAGGCTCTAAGAAACTCTTCTGTTCCTCTACATGTGGATCGCTTGTCTCACCATTTCCTACATTTCTCAGAAGTTACTTCAATAGATTATTTTTAGGAGCAAGATGGAAGCTGCTGGTAGTCATTATGTTATCTACAAAGCCCAGAGTAAAACCTAAAGGTTAAAATGTACCCACAGGTGTCAATCTACTTTCTAATCTACATCACCAAATTTCTATTAATCATCGAGGCTATTTCTTTTTCTTTTTCTTTCTTTAATTTTTTTTTTTTTGTAACACATTGAGTTATCTCTGCTGTATCCTTCCCTACTGATGAGATTGTTGGGGGAGGGGTATTGGCAGAATTAGAAATTTTCATACTTCTTTGAAATACAAAGACACATCTGTTTTTGTTTGTTTGCTTTTTTTTAAACAATCTATGGTAGAGATAACAGAAACCTCCAAATAAACTAGTCTGAATGACCAAGAGACTCTAAATAGACTGAAAGGAAGAGCTTCTGCAGTGTCTTTAGGAAAGTCTCAGGTCTGCCCACAGATGAGTGCTTTATGTTTTCTTATCAGCATGATATCCATGTCTTTTGAATGAGGAAAAAATAATGTTAAATGCCTTTGGGTTTCCTCTAAATCAAGATATATGCTTGGGAATTATTTGGGTGGGCCAAATCTATTCACAAGAGTCCTTATATGACAAGGTGGAGCTTTGAAGGGAGGAGGCAAAGGTACAGGATGTGGGTGGCTCTAGAAGCTGAAGGTAGATTCTAAAATAACAAAATGAATAATAAAAGAAAAAAGTTTTATAAATTCATAAAATAAATGGAAACTTCCAAGTGTCCATTCAGGCCTTCACCAAACTCCTCTCATGATGAAGATGGCCTCCTCGCATCTTGTCTTCCTCTGCATAAATCAGTCAGCCTTGTCAGCCAAGAAGTCTCCACATACAGCATTTAAAATCATGGTTGGCCCTCAACAACAGTTGAATGGAAGATCTCGGCGTTTGTGAAAGGAGCTGTGGGTCTGAGTCTCACGCCAAGTTTCTGAGACAGAGGAAGGTATGTAACATGCGCAGTATCACTTCTGTTAGTCATTACAAAAGTGTCTGTCATTGTCTGTTTGGTGTTGCTACAATAGAATGCCTGAGACTAGTAATTCACCAACACATTTATTTCTTGCAGAGATGAAGGCTAAAAAGTCCAACATGGAGAGCTGAATCTGGTGAGAGCACCCTGGCTGGTTATGGATGGCGAGTGTGCTCTCTGTAGAATGGCAAGCAGACTCACACAGCTGTGCATGGTTTAAGACAATCCACTAGCTGTTCATCTGTTCGTTTGTGAGTGAGTCAGTCCATGCAGAGGGAGAACACTCAGGAACTAATCACTTGTGAAGGTTCCCATCTCGTTCCACCTTTTAATATCTCACGGGGAGGTTTGATATCAGCACAAGTTTCAGTGGAAATGCTCAGCCGACGTTGACCCCAATATTTCCATCCAGATTGTACATTTGCCGAAAGAAGAAGGCCAATAAGAATAGTTTCTAACATCCGTAAAGGTCTTTGAGGTATTTAGAATTATATTATATAGATGTGAACATGTTAGCATTTCCTTCCATTGCACATTCCACTTTTATTTATCTGTGTGATTACTAGATAACATTTCCACTCTAACAAAAATCCACTGCAGCAAAAAGAGTGCACTTTCTTCTCCCTTGAAATTTGTTAAAATGGCATTTCTCTTGTGTTGCATTTCAGTAGACCTGTGCAAAAAAACATCTCCTCCCAAGATAGCAAGCAACTCACAGCTGTAGTGCTGGAAAGAATAAGGCTGTGCTTGGAATATCAGATTCTTTTAAATCTACCAAAGCTGGAAAAGAGATTAAGAGTTAAGACTGGAAGTCTACCTTTAATGTGCTGTATTGTGCACTCGGCATTACAGTTAATATGTCCCCCCAGATTTTGATGACCTACTTTGCTCAGCTTACAAATGTGCCTGCACACATTAAGGACAGCAGTTCAGCAAGGACCGTGATTTGCCTTGTTTACAACAATTGACCACGTTCGGTATGTAATTGTGGGTGTTCGTATGTGAGGAGCAAAGAGTGATGGCCAGGGGACAATTGGGGACAAGGAGAGGGACTAGTAACTTTGTCCTTATATAGGTACCATTGATATTACAAAAGTCAAAAGAGGGGACACTAGTGTTTTGAAGAATTCTGGTTATGCCAACCATTCTTCATCCCCACTGTGTGTGTGTTTGTGTGTGTGTGTGTGTGTGTGTGTGTGTGTGTGTGTGTGTGTGTTTAATTGCTATACATCTATCAAATTTTCTCTTTGGCTATTTAATACTTATAGTGCAATCTTAAGACCTTTGATTTTAATATTAGCTTTTCTTAACCAGATTTAGAAATGGCACCTATTGGCCAAACAATTCTTCTAGACAGGTTTCATTTGGCTATTTGTTTTTGCCCCTAAGGCAGTTTTGTTAGTAGTTGGGACACCTTCAAATATATCCATCTCCAGTCTAGTTAGAGGTAGATTACACTCTTTTCTATTCTTGTGGTCTGGTTGTTTTATGAGACTAGCTTTCCCTGTCTTCTGGGTCCCTGATTGCTAGAGCTTGTTCAGGCCTGTGCCTGACTTGTGTGAGAATCTTGAGATATCTGAGTCAGGCACTCCCACAAATCATCAGTGTAAGACTATTTACTCTGATCCTCCTCTGGAGCAGAATATGACTTGTAAACACAGCTACCTTTATTTTTCATTCCCAGCCAGGATTTTTTTTCTGACATATGCACTGAAATTAAGCACTGGAAAAACAATTTACAAACTTAAAATTCAAATGACAATTAGATTTATTTGTACCTAGCCTTTTTCCCCCTAGAAAGTACTTGAAGTTATATGATGCTGATAAGAAAACCCATGATAAATTATTTTTATTAAAAGCATCAAAGGTATAAATCATTTTGGCAATGCCCTGGCATATTGATGCCATGTACATGGCAGGCAGCAGGCATGGGGAAACTGCTTTTTTTCTGGAACTTGTTAGAAACACAGTTTCAAAGGGGACAGATGTTTCATTTTCAAAGCATTTGACATGGTAGGCAGACCAAAATTTCACACTGGAAGGAGGAAGGGTCCGGAGAGTCCCCAGAACAGTGATCAACCTGCTGTTATTTCTTAGGTGAGTCTAGGCGGCAGGGAGAGCTCACCAGAGTGAGCTGTCTGTACAAGTGCAGAGTTGGAGGTGAAAACAGGGAGGATATTAGAGCAAGCAACATGGTGGCAGGCTTAGTGGTGACTTCAGGACAATAGGAAAGAGAAGACCAAAGGCTTACACCACCCACCCCAACCCCCTGCAACAAAACTTCCATGTACTTATAAATCCCAACTCCAATTCTTGGAAATCCATTTCTTTTCTCTGCTTCTTAGTCCTATCCAGTTAAACTCACTCCCCAGCTCAAAGTTCAGGAAATGTTGGGTCTTATACCCTGAGACAAGCTGGGCACAGGAAATGTTGGGTCTTACACCCTGAGACAAGCTGGGTGCAGGCCTCATGATTTTTCACTTGACTTTTGCAAAGGCCTGCCAGCTGTTCTTCTGCAACAGAAGCCAGAGGTGGCTTTTAAGGAAGTAAATATAATCACACCACACCTGCTCTTATAACCCTCCAGCGCTTCCCTCTGACTTTGGAGATAAAACACTTCACATGCACACGTGTTCACTCAGCACTCCTAGATCCTGTGTGGTCTGGCTATCTAGGGGTTGCTCAGCCTAGGCTCTACTGGCATTTTTAATCCAATAATTCCTTGTTGAGGGGGCTCTTTCCTGCATTTTAGGGTATTTAGCAGCACTCCTTCCCACTAGATGCCAGTAAAACCCTCTAGCCCCAATCATGACAACTGAAAATGTCACCCAGTATTGCCAAGCATCTGCCTTCCAAGAGAGAACAATGGCGCAATCTAAGCCCTTCCCTGTCTCCATCCCCACTCCATTCCTCTCCCCATCATGTCTGGCCACCACCAGCACTTTCCCATTTCCTGGGCCAGCCAGGTTTCCTTTGTCTCTTCAAGTTCATTCCTCTATCATGTTCACACTTGAAATTTGCCACTCTACAGCACTGGGGACTTCCGAAGTTCTGCTCTTCCCTCGAGATGGTTGAACTTTTTCTCATCCAGGTCCCTAGACTCTCTCCGCTCCAAATCTCCCATGCATCCATAATGCCTACTCTTGACCCAGAGCTTACCGTTGTAGAAATCGCTTTTATAGACAGCTTCTTCCTTTGATCTCGCTTGCATGGAAAGCTTCTTCCTGATGGGAGCCATCACGTTGACGGAGCTTATTGACATTTCCAGTTCCTGTCATAGAATGTGATGCACCGAATTCCCATGGAAAACACAGAAGGCATGTGGCAGAGAAGCCCTGAAGCTACCCACTTTAAATCACTTTGGGTACTCTGGTAGATGGTGTCATAATATATATCTATGAGTATGTGTGCAATAACAAGGCTAACATTCAGTGCTTTGTACCTTGTATCGGACTGTAGAGTTATAGCAATATCTCAGTTCACAAGAAGACAATTGTCTAGAGTCACACATCTCATAAGGGATAGAGCCAGAATTCATACCCTTTGACTTGACTTGGAGGGCCAATCCTCCAAATTCCTTCCCCTTAGGATGTTAAGAGGTTGGGCACTTGGCACTTCTGCAACTGTGATAGGCACTGTTTTAAGAGTGTCTGTGCTCCGTGGATACTTGGTCCCAGCCCTTTGATTTTTCAGGAGCAGAGACAAGAGAATGATACAGGAGTAAAATGCCAACTGACAACAGACCAGACAAGTGCTTCTCAGTGTTGATTGGAAGCAGGAGTTCTGCATGGGCACCAGGGCCCATACAACGGGACAAGAATATTTAAGGAATCTTCCTTGTAGAGCTCATTAATCCAGTGTTTCTTGTCAATCAAAAGCAGAGTGTGTGTGTGTGTGTGTGTGTGTGTGTGTGTGTGTGTGTGTGTGTAGAACAATCACCATTTTCTTATTTATTCGAGGTAAGATCTCTTACTAGCTTGGTACTCATGTATTAGGCCTGGTTGACTGGCCTTTGAGCCCCAAGGATCCATGCTTCCACCAACCTACCACTAAATTACAAGCATGTGTCTCAAGATATGGTTATTTTTACATGTATTCTAAGGGTTAAACTCTAGTCCTCATGCTTAGAAAGACAGCACTTTACCAACTCAACTATTTTTTTCCTAGACTCCGGAAAGGTCTTTAAACTTCTTCTTAAAAATAATTTTTTATTAATTCTTTGCGATTTTATATGATGTAGTTTGAATACATTCACCTCCTTTCACACAATTCCCCTCATTATCGCCCTTTCCCACCCAACTTGAAGGATTCCTTCCTTCCACCCTCCCTCCCAAAGCTTTCTTTGCTTCTTTCTTTCTCCATTGAGTCCAGAGTATGTTGGCAACTGGCCTTGGGAGTGGGACCCTGCGCTGGCATGGGATTCACCTCTAGGAGTCCTATCATTAAAGAAACCTGACTCTCCCTCTGCAGTTATCTGATGCATTGGTCACCCCCACACTTTGGCATGAAGGCTCTAAGTTCTACATGAAGAGAGAGTTCCTCCAACATTGTGTGCGCATGCACACATGGCTCGAGTATGTGTGTGTGTGTGTGTGTGTGTGTGTGTGTGTGTTCTTGCACACTCATGCACATGACTGTAATAGCATGGGCAGTCTGGGACACCTCCATGCAGAGAAGTAAATGCTTCACAAAAGAGTGAACATCTCTGAGACGGGTAGAGCCACTGAATTCTTCACTCTATAAAAGTAGGTGGAAGAAGAATCCTGGATATGAAGTAGGAAAATGCCAAAAGTAATTGCTACCAACTATCCAATTACTCCTGGGCCAGAGGCTGAGAGAAATCATCCCGAGGGCTACCTTTGGCACTGTAAGCCAGCTGAAGCACTCTCATGAATAATGCACTTTGCCAAAGTAGAAGTGACCATGCCTTATAGTTTACTCTCCTTCCAATAATTTATTGTCTGACTTTCATTTGGCTTATCTGGAAAAACAAAAAAGAGATGAATATTCAGTTATGAGCCAGGGCTTTGATTTATTAAGCAACGTTTATAAATCATTATTTATATCATAGTTACGCAACTGTCTTTTAAAAAAATAAAATTTTTAATGGGTACGGAGTCACAAGAATAATAAGCATTCTATAGACATAGTTGACTGAATTTTATCATTTCTCCTATTAAAACTTCATCTACTCAATGGTAATGCATGTCCCTAAGTGCCAGACAAGGCTTAAAGAATAAAGTCCATCTGTCTAATGGACATTTTTGCCTATCAATCAAGTTTGTCATTACTCGGATTAAGTAGTTGAGATGGTCATCTTCTTGGAAAATAAGGACAACAGTAGATATGCCGTAGCAAATTATAATGAATTATAGAAATTTGGGGCAAATGATGCTGTGTCAGGAAGTTTCCAAAGTCTTGGTACTTCGATTCTCTTCAGGACCAACAGAAATGAAAATATTCCTTTAGATGTGGGGATTTTAGCCCTTGGGCTTCCTCCATAGGCCCTGGCCATGCTGATACTATCTCAGTACCTTGGCTACCACTGTCCTTATGACTAATTAAAAACTTGCACAACAGCAATGCTGAAGGCTGAGAGCACTTTCTCTCTGAAAGCAGGGCTTCTGGCACAGGGCTTTGGCTTTGGTGGTATCAGGCTGATTCCACAGCATGGACACAGGCTATTTTTGAGCCAAGCCAGCTCCAGTGTCTCATTCTTTATAGTGGGAAGAAGAGATGACCTTGCTTGACTCGAAGTGGGTGAATTAGGCAGACAGGCTGTTTTCTCTGGGGGGAGTCATAGAAAAGGCATGGATGTTGTCTGCAAAGGACAGGGGGCTTAAGCCACAGCCGAGAGCATGGATATTTTCACATCCTCTAAAGAGGCAAAACCTTGATTTCTTAACCCTGTTTCCCTTTCCCTTCAAAGCAGAAAGACTAGGTCAGAAAAGTGAGTTAGCATTTACCTAAACACAGAGATGGCAGATCTAGTTGTAAATAAGCATAGCCACTTCCCTTATTGTCTTCAGAAGTCCTTTGTGTTCCTATGAAATTCGATTTCCCCACTAAGATCAAGAGCATATCAAAATGAAGAGAATTGCTTACTTAATTGAATTGGTCAGTACTTAATATGTAAAAATAAGCTATTTTGACCCAAAGAATGAAAAGAAGGTTCAGTTTAGTTTCACAACTCTCTGCATGACCACATGATATAAGACATGCATGGACAATACTATTCTCTTTTGACATGAAGTATGACATGAGTATGGGGAAAGTAAAGAAAGAGGGTAGTGGGAGAGAGCCACTATTTTCTCCCCCTTGACTACAGGGGAGCAGCTATTCTGCAAGTCATCTCTAGGCCATCTGACCCCAGTCTTTCTCCAAGGACACTCAGGTAGCTGACCATTGGGCTTATGCTTGGGAAAGACATTAAGCAGGATGCTAATTGTTCCAAGTGCATTCTGGGACTCTTGGATCCATCCTCCTCCCGCTTCTCCCCTCTCCTCTTAGTGTGCTGCAACAGGCTCAGCTCTAGAGGGGTCAACACTCTGCTAGAGAGGAACCCTTCCTTTCTTCTTTACCTGGAGCCTCGGAGGAAGGCTTGAGCAAGGAGGATAGGGTTGTGAAGATGACAAGGACATCCTGACAACTGGGCCATAATGCAGGCTCCTTGATTTTCTTCACTTTTCCTGCCATCTGTCTATTGATGAAAAACTTGGTGCTGTTCACATGGTTTGGTGGAATCCGAAAAATACATCTAAGGAGCCTTTTCAGATGTAAACTGATTTCTAAAGGCTACTGGGTCACCAAGACTATCAGGATTGGAGTGTTTATTCCCTAATTATTTTGAGTTAATGGATTTTAATTATCAGAGGAAACACATTCAGCAATTTTATTGCGTATATTGTCCTTGTGATATACTTAATTGTCTACATTTTTAAATTATTAGCTCAGTATGTCACTTAACGAATGGTGTTAACCTCCCCCACCCCCGCTCCCTGCCTTTGTGCCAGGATAATGTGAAGCAGTAAATGAAATATCAGACAAAACAGAGCATGGTGCCTGCCTTTGACACACCTAAAGTCTGATGTCAAAGAGAAAACATAACACAGTATATGCATCTTTCAAATTCGAGGAAAAACATAAGAATTCATAGAGAACGCTTTTCTAAAGTGATTACTTTCTATGATTACAATTATGAAAGACAATATTTAATACCAAGGTATTAAGTAATATTTTCTCCACAGATTGTTTTGTATGTTTGGTGTGTGTGTGTGTGTGTGTGTGTGTGTGTGTGTGTGTGTGTGTGTATCTTCCCAGCCACAGCACAAGCTTCTTGTAGTTGGAAGCTGAATGCTATGTTGTACAGCCTTTCTCTTAGCAACAATCTCATACCTAGGAGACCCTTTATACATAATTGTTTTTTTTTTAATTCTTGTTATATAGTAATAACAAATGTAAAAATAAAAAGATACAAAAAAAAACGGCATCTCCATCCTTCAGCTGACCAGATTCCAATGAGAGCTTTGAAGGATGCTAGAAGCTGACAAATCCTGCAATTCCTTTCTTCTGTGTTGAAAACCAGAATATTGGATTCTAGTTCTCACTTTTATATGATGTGGGGCAAAATAGCCTTCAATTATGACATCTAAAAATAGCCCTGATAACACCTGAAAACTGTAGTAAGTATCTGATGTCACGAAAGGTTTGGAAAGTTACCGGGGAAGGATTGCTACAAATCCAAGATGCCATTACTGCCAAGACAACGTCTGCATGCTGATAAGTACACATGAGAAGACGGCGGCGGCGGGACATTCCTTAGAAGCATGCCATCACTTTAATTTTTCATTTCACTTTTATGTTTCATCGGGCTCATAGTTTTGAAGTCAATTTCTATTGTTCCTTTTCTCTCAAACTGGTTTTATTTTGACGGACCCAGCTTCCCCGGAGGAAGGCACATATGGAAAAACCTATGCACCACTGAGCTGCTAATAATAATTATCCTCTGGCCTTTCCCAGCCTCTTTTATCTGCTGATATCAAAGCACTTTTCAAACGGGTGTCTATAATTACCTCCATCATACAACAGGATGGCTACCAGGGGTTTGTAGGTTGACAAAGGGAAGAAAAGAAAGCCACACAACCCCATTCCCTTCTTTCTTCCTCTTCCTTCCTCAGGACCCAGGGCTGTTTAAGAACAGAATCTGTGCTAGTCTTTGGGAAAAGACCATCAGGTCTTCAGGATAGGCACTTAGCTCCAGTGGAGGCCTCGCAACAGAGGAAGTTTGGACACAAATGGCCAAACCCCTATGCACCAAAGCAGAGGAGATCATGTTCCGCTAATAATACTGATTAAAGCTTTTGAGTGGGAATTCCAGTGAACCCTCCCACATGGGTGTCAGGTTCTCCACATTGTTGGGACTTTGCTGCCTTCTTTCTCACCCAAGGAAAACAATTGTTAATTGGAAAAAGCACAGGAACCTATATTTCCCACAAGAAGTCACATTGAGGGCAAAGGGGCTGCACTTCTTGGTTCTCCTGAAGGGTACAATGATTCCCAGATGTGAACTGCAGTAGCTGCTTGCCTTGAATTCCTTAAGACAATATCCATCTATTCTTCGAAGGCTTAGATTTTCCTTTCTTGGTCCTATTTGAAGGTACAATGGTATATCTCAGACTGATAAGTTTCCCCTAAGAATGGGCAAAATGAAAGGTGTGGGTGGGAATTATGGAGCTGCCATTAGTTATGGGGCTGAACAACTGGCAGAAGGCGTGGTCTTCCTGACAGAAGCGATGACTCTAGGGTCTCCAGACCAATGAGAAACTGGGAACTGTAAAAGCCGCAATGCAATGAAGTACTCAAGCCACCAAGTAATTCTGAAAGTATCTGGGATCAGCTGGGAAGTGGAGAGACACTGGTTATTATACAAATGTGCCTAATATGTCCCACAGAACATGCTTGGGAATATTTCTTTGCTATTCACTTGAACAAGAACACGGAGACTCTTTATATGTATAATAAAGCTAATTTTACATTTAATAGACACAATTTTATTTTTAATGTTAATAAAATCTGAATCGTATTAAATTTTAGAAGTGAATAAAACTTTTATAACATTAAGATTATCTTTCTGGCCTCTATTTGCTGATTAAAATGTTCTGACTTCCATCTCTTTAGATTGAATTGAATTTTATGATGCTCGCTCTATTTTTCTCTTAGGAGTATCACCATTGTTTAAAAATAGGTCACACTCGGTTTTCTTGTTGAGGTGGGCTCAGAAGGTAAAGGTGCAAGCCTGGCAACCTCAGTTTAATTTCCAGAACCCACTTAAATGTGATAGGAGCAAACCAACTCCACGAAGTTGTCCTCTGACCTCTATAGACATGCTGGCTATGGCAAATGTGTCCCCTGCTCCCCTCCCTACCCCCCCCCCGCCCCAGTCAGAATAAATAAAACTCAAATGGAGAAAGGTAGGGTTTTCGGAGCAAGCTGTTTCTTATATCCGTTTTCATATCCACTGTCAAATGTAACTCTTATATGTTTGATTTTTGAGACTGGGTTTTATTGTATAGCCAGAGATGGCTTCCATTTAAATCCTCTTGCTTCAGCCTTCCAAGATCTGGGATCATAGGCACGTTTTGCCACGATGCGCTTGCAGTCGTATTTTTAGCTGAATGGTAATGATTTTTATTTTTTCCTGATCAATAAGAAAATAGGGATGCTTGAGTCTAGGGAACAGTATCCATTTCTTACAAAGCATCTATAGACCGTCTCACTGTCTGGTTCTAGGTTAAGTCATATGAGCTGTCAATTCATCCTTAGAATACTACTGACCTAAGCACATGCATTATTTGCATTTTACAGGCTATGAAACTGCAGCTTAGAATTGAAGTCTTCTGACTTTGTCTCACAGGTAATACACGGTGCAGCCATCATTAGAACCCAGGTCATACCGACTCTCTCGCAGACTTCAACTTTAACCTGTTGCATAACTGATTCTTAAGTTTCTAGTTCTGTGACCTTGGCTGTGTCTGGCTAAGTCATCACAGACCTCGAGCAGTTGCTCTCTGTTCCAACACCCTCAGCCGCTTTGATATACACATTTGATCAAGCTGGCAATGTCAACGTCTCTAACCCTCTCCTGCTTTATTTAAGCTTGGGAAAACCCCCAACACCTTGGCCAACTTTAATGGCTGAAATGCTCTCTCCCAGAGATGACCTTACTGAGTGTCGTTTCTCGGTAAATAGAGCTTTGCTGCTGATGTCTTTTGATTCATCATCATACTGCTATTTGGTGTCAGTGAGGAGTATGCTGGAAGAGGCAGCCCCGTCTTGAGGGAAACAGGTGGCCGGTCATGTTGGACACATTCCCTCTGGCAGCGGTGGGGAAGCTGCAACTTGTATTTAGCATTTTAATTGAGGCTGGCATTTGCAGAGCTACTTTTTTCTTTACAAGCCTTTTCAGATGAGAGAAAACCAAAATAGAAAGTATTATACCTTCTTCCTGTGTCATGAACATTCGTCTCCTGACGGTGAAACTTCCCCTTTACTTTGTGCCGATGTAGCCGGCTAACAGTCAGGAGAGAGAGGCAGTACACACAGGTGTTCAGTGAACAGAGAGAGTAAATGTTTTTGTCAACATTTTCATCAACTTTCCCCACAATCACCAAGACTCTCCAAATAGAATCTGCTGACTTCAGTGCAGGGTCAGTGTTACAGTGACTCACAGCCGGGGAGCATGGAACAAACAAGCTCAACAAAGGGGACTTCATATGTAAATGCTATTTCCTCCTTGCCAGTGGAAGCTAAGTTTTCCACAAAATAGAACTGGAAGAAAAGAAATCCACATTTGTGGCTCACTTATCCCTGGGCCTCTCTCTCACACACCCTCTAACAACTGCTGCCCTCCCCTTCCTCTCCCAGCTCCTAGAGTGCACCCGAGGCATTCGGTTCCTCAGTGAGGAAAATACTCCTGAACCATATCCAGTGCCGCTCCTACCCACGCCACTTCCCAGAAGCTAGCCTTGCCAAGGTCTCCAGTAACATGCTCACTGCCAAAACCAAATGGCAAGGCTCCATCGTGATGCTCCTTGACCTACGTACAGAATTTGACACTGCTGATAACCAATTACACAACTCTCCCTTCTTGGCTTCTGAGCCTCTTTCCTCATTTAGTCTGCGTCTCACTCCATCAGATTTAGGCACCCCTCCTGCTGTATCCCCTACCTCCCACCACTCCTGGCCTTTCCCCCTGCTCTTGTACTGTTTAAGGGTTTCTGTGGCTGCCTCACGGATGACAGAGGTCACTATCTGTTTACTATATTAGAATCCCAGTGTCTAGGCAGTGCTTGCAAAAATAGGAAATGCTCAGAAGCTGTATGTTGTATCTATGAACATACTTAATAGATCAATGTCTATATTTACTTCAGTCCTGTATATTTACCTGGCTGGAATACAAGGCCAATCTGTATTACTATTACTGCTTTGCTTTGTTTCACACAAGTTCTCATAAATCCAGGCTGGCTTAAAGCTTGTTATGTAGCAAAAGATGACCTTGAACTTCTGATCCTTCTGATTTCTGGAATTCTAGGCATGTGCCACCATCTCCAGTATATTCAGGGTTGGGAATTGATCTCAGGGCTTCATTCATGACAGACAAGCACTCCAGCAACTATGCTATATCTCCTGCCCCCTTTCCGTTCACATTAAACAGAAAGTTTTCTTCTCCCTTGAACTTTTCCCATACCCACCCTCCATGCATGAGTAAAGAGATAAATAACGTCGCTTCCCAGTAAAACTTGCCACTCACTTGGTTGTTTTTCAATTTCTTTTTCCTGTTCCCAATTAAATCTGCTTTTTCAGTCATGGCATTTTCTGAATCTGATTTGCCTTCTTTTCAACACTTGCTACTGCAAAAAAAAAATTTTACAATATTTTTGCAGGGTGAATTGTAAAAAGTGCTCTGTGTTCAACTGGCATTTTGTAATGTAAGTACATTACAGCCTGGCCAATTAATAGTTGTTGAGTGATGGCTGCACCAACAAATGGATTTTGCGCATTGTTTCTTAATTTGATCATTAAGGTCATCCTACAAGTGAACTAGCTGTTCAATTATCTGATTACTTTTGTCATCTAAATTGCCAAGTCATAGAAGCGCAGAGATGACATAATCAAAAGCATAGCAATCTATTATTTCAGTGAAAGATAACAACTTAATTAAATACACTTAATTCTATTTAAAGGTTTATACGAAATCTCTCATCTCTTGTTCTCACTTAGATATGAATCTGCCCAGAATTCCAAGTCACAGTATTTCATGCCTGTCACTCTGCAGTCCTTTAGTGCCCCGCCCCCTTTTGTGGGTTTGTGCATGAGCATCCATGTGCCCAGGAGCAGGCTTTCCCCGTGTAGCCCAGGTGGACTTATGGCCCTCCTATTACCCTATTCTCCTGCTTGAGCTTCAACTGCTGGGATTACAGTTGCTGCATCACACTGGCCCAAAGCTGATCTTGTCATTTATTATTTACCGTATGCTATACTCTCTTGAAGCCTTTTTTATTTTTTTAAAAACCATTAGGTGTTGCCTGGGGAGTGGAGGGGGGATGGCTAGGGGCAGGTGGGGGGGAGGGGAGGGAGAGGGAGAAGGGATTGACATCTGAAGCAAGCTTGTTCCTAATTTGAACTAATAAAATTAAAAAAAAACACATTAGGTGTATAAATTATCTTACATCCTCATTTAGTTGCAAGGTCTGTCTAAATTTTTTAGGTGCCTTACTGCCTCAGTTACTTTCTGTTGCTCTGAAGAGACAGTATGACCAAGGCAGCTTATAAAAGAAAACATCTAATTGAGGGCTGCAGTTTCAGAGGGTTAATGGAACCCATGACCATGACCATCATGGTGGGAAACATGGCAGTGGTGGGCAGGAATGGCACTGGAGCAGTAGCTGAGGGCTTACATCTGATCCACGTATAGGAGACGGGGAGAGAGAAAGCTCACTGGGATGGCTTGGACTTTTGAAGCCTCGAATGCTATCCTTAGTAACAAACGTCCTCCAACAAGACCACACCTCCTAATCCTTTCCAAACAGTCCCACCAATCCTGGAATATGTGTTCAGATACATGAGCCTATGGAGGCCATTCTCATCCAAATCAGCACACAAACCTTTCTCCCTCTTCTGGTTTCTTTCTTGTGTCTGAATATATCATAGTCATTTGTCTGTTCACTGTGCTCATCCAGCAATCATTTCACTTTACATCCCCTATTAAATGGATGGATGGATGGATGGATGGATGGATGGATGGATGAATAAGCAAACAGGCAAATTACCTTCCAACAGGTTTTTAGAAACTTCTTAGTGCATTCTTCTAGAACTAAAGTCTACTTTAGAGGAATATTTTATTTTATCCTTTTCTTTCCACATTCCAACAGACTGCAATGGCTTGTATTTGAACACCTTTATGTATTTCTGATGACAAATTCCCCAAAAACAAGAACTTCTATGTATTATACATAATCTAAAGATGTTTTACCATTGTTCTGTGTAAATATAGACAATTAAAACATGCTTGGAAGTCTGCTAACAAATTATTAGCTACATATCTGGAACCCCAAAACTCAATTTATTCTTCCACCACCAGCCAGGATATTCATTCGACATTGCTAGAGGATGCTTAGAATCAAAAACAGACCCCTTCCATTATTCAAGGATTCTTGTTAGATCAATAGTATTTCCCATTTAGTAAAATGTGATGTCTCATGACTTTTCATGGCAATCTGTATAATTGGAACAGCTTCATTTGATTAGCATGAAGAGTGGGAAATCGCACGAAGCATCCCACTAAGCTACAAGAGAAGCCTGTGTTAGCATTTCTAATCCTAAAGAGACACCTTTCCAATTTCTCATGCTTTCCCACCCCCTCTTGATTATTTTACTTAGGAAACACATACATTCCACATCCCTATTTGTGCTGGAAGACTTGATCTAGACACACTCCTTTGCCCAACATCTTAGGTCTTCAATAAAATATAAATGAGCAAGAGCTTCCTGCTAGCCACAAATTCCCCTTCTGGTTTTGCTTTGTCTAAATATTCTTCTTGAATGCCCAGTGGACTTTCCCTTCCTGCTTGGCACAGTCCTAAATTAGTTTGAATCACATTATTTTTTTCCATCCATTGCATGTACCTGCATTTTGATTCCCAGGGTAACTTGTATCCTTTAACCACAGTGTGCTTATCATCAATGCTTCAAGGGATTACAGTCTGGCCTTGATCTTGCTCAGTTCATCAAGGCTGCTTGATGGGCGGAGCTATTCTCTGACACAGTGTTGGTTGCATGTCTGTAAAAGTAAGAACTCTATTTCACAACCAAAGTAGTGATTTTCCAACAGCACCATGCTTTGTTTTGTTCTAGTCACACCTGCGAGTTTCTGCCCATACAAAAAGTTACATCCCTTTTTTACCTATTTAATGTCAAAGCAAGCCATTTGTTCTATTATATTTCTGTTCTAAATTTCAGTTTATAGGAAACAGATAAGGACCTTGTTTCACTGCCACACATGTATGTCTTTTCTATCTTACTTGTTGTTGGCAATTTTTTATGTTCATTAAAAGTATAAGAAGTAATATTAGAGACCAAATTAAAAATTGAATAAAATGTAAGGTGTGAGAAGGGCGTAAGAAGTTTAGGTGAATTAAGTAAGTGGGCTTTGCCTTGCTTTCTGTTCCTTCATGCACTTATCTTTTCTTGGGTAGACTAGACAAAAGCTGGATTAGTTGTTGCACAAGAACACATGGATTCTGAAACCTTTGTCTTTTGAACAATCTGATCCATCTATAAGGCACAGATGCAATCCACCATTCTTTTTTCTTTTTCTTTCTTTCTTTCTTTCTTTTTTTTTTTTTTTTTTGGTTTTTTGAGACAGGGTTTCTGTGTGTAGCTTTGGAGCCTATCCTGGCACTCATTCTGGAGACCAGGCTGGCCTCGAACTCACAGAGATCCGCCTGCCTCTACCTCCTGAGTGCTGGGATTAAAGGCGTGCGCCACCAACGCCCGGCTCAATGCACCATTCTTGAACTACTGTGTTATTCTGCTTTTGTGAACACATAGATCATCAAGACACTGCAATCTAGAAATTTATAATTGTGAAAGGTTTCCCACCATTATCTGTGTCTGTTTTCTGGGAACTAAACTGGTCTATGCCCTCTCAGATCCAAGTGGCTGTGGCAAACACAGTTGCATTACCATGGATCACCTCCTACAGGTCTCTAACCACCTCTGAAATTCATGGTTTGCAGCACTCTCAAGGAACTAATAACAAGGAGGAAAAATGATCAGAGCCTGGATTTTGCACAGTGTAGGGGGAAACTATTTCTCTATTAATTTTATATGTTATGTGCTAACCTCAGGAGTCTGAGTTTGGGGATGAACTGGATACCTCTGATGCAGAGTGTCCTCCAGAAGATACCAACAGCCAAGTTGTAAGAATGTACGTTAGAAGTGAGGGACTGTACAAGATACCGGTTATGGGTCCCACTGCTTGCTCTAAATGCTTAGGTCTCAATAGACCTGAGCCCAAGGTTGAGCTTTGCCACTGGAGTGAATGAATGATGCAGGAAACAAGGGAGCTGCTTGATATCACCTCAGTTCTTGTGCCATAAACTGGGTAGATTGGACCAGAATAGCAACGGTCCAGCTGGTAGACCAAAGTATGAAGTTCAGTGGCATGTACCAGATACAGGGCCAAGCATCCAGTCAGCATCTTTTATTATACACCGTGGCAGCCTGAGGGAATCTGTGGCACCAAAGGATAAGCCCACTCGCGTGCTATAAGAGATAGAGAAATGGAGTGTCCCCAGAAAAAAGACTTCTACGACATGAGACATCTGTAAGGGAAAGTGGAGATATTTAAGAAACAACAATCTCCTGCTTTGCATTATTGATGGATAAACACCGAACCTCAGCTTTCGTCTCAGATTTCCAGTTTACTTCCATCTGCATTTACGCTATTAGATGTTCTGATGTTTGTGAAATCCACTGGGTAGTCTGACTTGGTGGAACATCACACAATAAGGAAGAGTGGCTCCAGAGGCCGAAGCTGAAGTAACTTAGAATTTGCATCCTATGGGCCTGTGTCAAATCCTTGGAGAGGGCTCTGGTCATCAGCAGGCCATGGAATTAGGTGAGAAGAGGACTGTTTACCCAATTTATCTAAAACTAAAGGGGGTGTGTGTACAGGAAGGCCCTCCCAAATACTACCTATTCTAGGCTTCTCATCCGCAACTGGTTTTCTAGAATTCACTTCTGAGACAGCTTCAGCAGCAGCACATTGGTTGAAACATTCAAAACTGTAGCAAGTAGGCAAAGGTGGGTTTCAGTCAATGTGCCCACACATTCAGGCCGATGGAGCTGAGGAATGGCACTCTTACAGTAGTGAACATAGAGAAGGAAGAGTGTGGTGGGAGGCCATGAAGGAGGGTTGGGCTATGTTTGACTTCAAAGTGATTGTGATAAGGTTGACAGGAAACGTTTACTAGGTGATTGTGTGCATGACTGAAGAGGGCTTCTTACAGCAGTATTTGACTTAGCAATACTAAAATATAGACGTATCTATTCCTACCTTTGGAAACATATGGTACAATTGTCTCTTCCTTCCTCCCTCCCTCCCTTCCTTTTCTCCTCCCTTTCTTCCTGCTTTCTTTCTTCCATCAAATTTATCTTTCAGAAAACACAGTTATAGATAAAGTAAAAGTTGTCTATTATTTGCAACTTTTTTCTTTTGCAGTGTTTGAAGTAGAACCCAGATTCTCACACATGCTAAACAAATGTTCTACCCCCAGGCTGAGGCTGTATGTAGCTCTGCATTTTATCTAAAATACTTTTCATTCACTTACGGATTTCCTTCCACTATGTGGATTCTGAGGATCCAACTCAGGTGGTTGGACTTGGTGACAAGTGCCTTTATCTGCTAAGCCATCTCATTGGCCCTGTAAAAATTGTTTTAAACATTATTTTTTATGGGGCTTAATGGAAACTTTTGCTCATATACGTACTTAAAGAGTTCATAGTTGCAGTTTTCATATCTGTTGTCCTATGACCATTGTGTTTTTGTATTTACTAGTGAAAGAAATATCTCAATACATCATTTGTCATATGTCTTCTGCCCAAAGCAGGGAATTATTCTCATCTCCACTCCTCGTCAGTGTGTACTAATGTTCACTTCTCTTCCCAATCTGCTTTCTCTTTCCCTGTTACCTGCTCCTCTCAGACGAGTGAGGGCTTTTCCAGACTCTTTCCTTGAACTATGCAAATGTAAATAGCTGATTGAATTATGTCTCTGTGTATTTATGATGCTTTCATTACTTTTGAGGCTCCATTGTAGTCATTTTAAAGTTACATAAATGTTCCATTAGGGTCATTTAACATTCAATTTATCAAGCCAGTTGTTATCCTCTGGAAAACCTGAAGTTCACGTGAGAACCATTGTCCGAGCCTGAAGCATAAGATGGGGCCGTTTGTTTCTCCTTTAGATTCCACAAGAATAAAGACTTCCATTAGCATACTTTAATTACAATTTTCATTGGAAACGTCTGGATTTGTGGGAGCAATTAGAAACCATTTGAATTATTTTTACAAATGGGACAATTCTACAGATAGTTATTTTCATATTATTTACTGGTAAGATAATAAAACTACAATTATTACTAACAACTAAACCGTAATGCTTATAAAAACATGAATTTTTAATGAAAAGAGAGCAAACGAAGGGCTGGTATGATGATCAGTGGGTAAAGATGCTTCCCTGGAAGCCAGACAATGTGTACCAGATCCCCAGATCCTCGGAGTGGAAGGAAACAACCAGCCTCACCCCCCTCCACCATGACACAAAAATAAGTAGGAAATATAAAATAAATAGCCTTACATGCAGAAATTGAAGGTATGCCATGAGAAATGCAGTTTATTAAATACCACTAGTGATAACATAGATATTAACATGACCTCCACAGAAAGTTGACTCCAGCATTCTGTTTCCTCTTTATTCCTAAGAAATTCACTCCCAGAGTTTTGTTTCAATTCCTTAGAACATTGACAAATAACACTGATTGCTTTTTTTTTTAAACCTAGCTGCATATAGTTCATTTGGAATAGTTTTAACTCTTCAAAACTCTAGGTTTTTAACTGAACAAAAAAATAAGAGAAAGGAGAGAAAGGACTACTGAGATGATTTGCTATCATGCATGTTTTGAGCTACATTTCTTAATTGGTAACTTCCCAGTCATAGCTTTCAAGTAACTAAATTGTAATATTAGTTTTGCATAACATATTTGCTGAGGAACTGCAGGTATCCTTACACCCATGGCATGAATCCACAATGATTTACTGAGACAAGAGATACTCAAAGAATGCTCAGATAAAATAAGAAAGTGAATATCCCTAGGAAATAATCTCGACGTCTCTGTGTTTCACGGAGGGCGCTACAAAGCCGTCTAGCCGTGATTCACCTCCAATCCCACACTGTTTATGCATGGAAGTGATATCCAGAATTCTTCCCGTTTGGAGTGCGGATGGATCTCTCCCCCTTCCCTTAGTGGTGAGCACACTTTTCCCAATGTGAGTTAAGGTTGGACCACTCAAAACTCTCCTATAAATGACTTAGAGCCCCCCACTGCCATTGGAGTTATTCCTCCTCGCTTCTCCCTTGTATACGTGTCACTTAGCACCCTTCCTCCTGCCTGGAAAGCCATAAAGAGCGTTCATCTTATGAGTCAGTTGCAGCTCTGTTTAATGAACCAGTCGGCAGCATCCTAGACAAGCATGAGTGGAAGTCTGTCTGTGTTTTTTTTCCTGGACAAAGAAAGCCATTACCTTAAAACGCAGCCTTTGGGGGAAAGGCTTGGATATGCTCCATAGATATATACAGCCAGAGAGCCCACCCTGCGCCTGTGCTCTGTGCCGTGTTGTTCTGTTTTAACTGTGTAAGCCTCTTCCCATTTGTGTAGCTTCATCAGTGCAAGACAAACCAGTGAAAAAAGCTTGCCTTTCCCTTCTACTTTCCTTTGTTCAGGCAGATGCTGCAGGCATTGGCATGTTTTCGTTAGCATCCCAAGTGAAGAACACGAATACACAAAACCTTCCAACTTCTATTGCTGCATCCTCCAGCCCACCCTCAGGAGCCTCACTCCCCCAGGATATTATCATATTTGGCAAGATGGGGTTCAGTTCCACTTAAAATGATGGAATTAAACAGCCCATCTAATGTGTGGATTCTGTGCACTCTTAGATGCACAGTTCAATTTAATCAGATATTAGGCCATAAAATTAATCGTTCTCCATTTGGAATTCAACAGATTTTTGAGTTTCATTTGACATTTTAAGAGTGAGTTAACATAAATATATAGTAAAGCACCAGGACCATTAAGCAGAAATATTTAGTGATGATATTTCATATTTTATGATCTTACAATAATGCAAATTGGTAGAATGTATTTTAACTTTTGAATATTTGTACATTATGTGCAAAACAATAAAACGCAATAAAGAAAGCATTGGTAATACAGGAAGAAGTAATTATGCCATCAATAAAATTTATTACTAATGCATTTTAAAAAATATGTGCAGCATATAGTTGACAGTATAGTGAATTTTTGATTGAATAGAATTCAATCATCTCTTAAATTACAATGGGAAATTTCAAAATTTTTTTTCAGGGGGCCCTGCTATGGTATTAAGCCTAGAGCCTTCTCACATAGATTCAACCATGTTTTCTGCATTATTTGGGCAAGCATCTGGACAGGATGATAGGACTTGATCTTATATGTAAACATTTGGGTCTATTAAGGCAACTTCAAGAGAAAAGACCAAAAGACAGGTCATTGGTTACAAAGGGATGGATGATAGAGTAGAATATGAAATAAATGTCATACAATAACACAGATAAAGATATTGTAACCAGGAGTCTTTTGAGGTGCTATGCATCAGATTTCTCATCTGTTATTGAAAGCTTATGAAGTCATGCATACACATAGACATGCCTGTGCGTGTGCGCGCGGACACACACACACACACACACACACACACACACACACACGGTTCTCAGAGGATGACACATTGCTTATTTCCAATTCACAAAGAAGCTGAAGCCAGGCTATGAAGACCCTTCAGGGTCACATGACCATGTACACACAAGACAAGAGCCATTACACACTTAGTGCATCATCATTTCCAAGGCCACATGCAAGAACAGTGTGCTTCATGGACAGGCAAGTAGAACTTGCCACTTTACCATTGGATATTTTTTCTAATACGAGTAATTACTGATTCCTAATGAACTGACAAAGTATTAACTTCTGCTCTTTCTAGTTTTCAAGTTTGCATGTGCACATGTCAACCTTTTATTATTCTAATTATTTGAAATTAAGCATAGGTATATGTTAGAAATTTCTAATCAGTCACTGACACTCCCAGATACAAGTAAACTCTTGTAAAGATATTGGCAGGTGTATAAGAAGCAGAGAAACAGAAAGCGACCTCTGATTTGAAGAGGATAGGTTTGTTACCATTGCGTAAGAATTTTCTCAGGTCATCAAATATTCTCTCAATGTTTAATGTAAAAACTATTATTAATTTATTAAATTCTTCCTGAGCGCATTTCCATTTTCCTATGTAATAAATGATATTGCAATGCATAACTTTATGTGTTACAGATGTATATACAGCTAATGATTATCTGAACAGAAATACTTACTTAGAAGTAGCTTTACTTGACCCATGAATATGATAAGCTAATATGATCCCAAGTTGGTATGAAGAAAATCTAGTCCCAAATAAAATGCCTGTGAAGAGCATACCTGCCCCGAGTTGCACCTAGTCCTCTCATTACTAAGAAATACTGCCACCACACTGAAGGCTTTTTGAAAGAAACTACTTGGGCAATGGTATTGAGTTTTTTCCCATCATACTAGCATCCCCCTGTTTTCCAAATATTATATTTTGCTATTTTATGTTTACATTATGAAATTTTATTTAGCATATATGACTAACATGTTTAGCAACTTGTCATCCATGAAGTTTAAGGCTATGTGATCTTAGTCCTCAGTGGATTAAGACAGCAGTGGAGGAAGACAACAACCTGACAGGAGGTTTCATGGAAAGAGAAGCCTCCAACTCTATGCTGACTCAAGCCAGAGAGGTGATATTCTAGGAGCACTGAAACATAGGCAGAATTCCACAAGGCTCAAATGAACATTGGACATTCTAAGAACAACTACTTTGCGGCTATGTTATGATAAAAGGTAGCTCAATACTAAAATATTGGTAGTGATTTTTCCCTCTTTCTGTGTTTTTTGTAAGACCTTTGACTTGGTTGTATTTCTCCTACCCAATTAAGAGATATCTGTTGACAGAAAACACACGCATGCAGACTCTCTCTCTCTCTCTCTCTCTCTCTCTCTCTCTCTCTCTCTCTCTCGTGTGCATGCACACATGTGCGTGAGCATGTGTTCTCAATTTGTTTTTCTATAGTCTTCACATTAGGCAAAACTTCCTTTGGTTTCAGTAGCTGAGCAGATAGTTTTCATTTTGATGGTTTTCATAAAATTCATACGCTAAATGTAAGTTTTTCCCTAAGGGAACAGAGGGAAGAAAAGTTTTTGTAAGTCTGTTTTTAGAATTATGTTTTAATGAGCGATCTCAAGGGAAAAGTAGCCCAATCCATCTGTAAACTAGTATCCATGTCTGACCATCATATCATGTGCAAACAGTGAGATTAAAAACTGGAAAATAAAAAGCATCCATCTGGATTTCTGATATCACACCAAAAAGTCAGCATCCTTAAAACCCTCCTTGTTTATGTTCAATTTCCTCTTGCTTAGGTTTCCAAAAGAGGATTTGTGGCTTTGTACAATTAAGACTCCAATAGAAAATCATTTTGTGAACAAGAACTGCCTTTGTCTGATTCCTTAAAATACACTGAGCAGACAATGGATCATCTCAACTTCAAGTCTAACAGCCCCAAGATGAAAGTAACTGGTATATTCAGTGGATGAGTGGGATGACAGTTACACACACACACACACACACACACACACACACACACACACACACAGAGAGAGAGAGAGAGAGAGAGAGAGAGAGAGAGAGAGAGAGAGAGAGAGAGTACATAAAAAAAGCACAATGAAAGTGAAATAAGAAGCCTGGCCCAATCACTGTCTGTTTTCTTGCTTTGACATTGCACTATAGCCATATAGAAAGCCACCATTCAGGGAGGTTGATGGGCAGCTCTGTGAACTGCTGTTGCCACTTCCTGTGAGTCCATAGTTACTTCAAAATCAAAAGGATGAAAAAAGCATCAGGGGTTTCCCTTCTGCTGGAGCCATCAGTGCCTTGCTCTGCCCTTTGACCCTTCTCAGCAAAGTCTTCATTGGCTCCCCAGACTTTGTTTCCTACTGTTACATGTTTCACAGCAATTTCAGTTCTTCTTTGAGCCTGTAACTTTTGCTCTTAGCTAATAACAGAATCGTGGCATGAAGTGTGTTGCAATTCTAAAAAGCAGCACTCGAGAGAAAAATGCCATGCAATAGAGCTTGGGTGGAGGGTTTTTTTTTTTAATTGGGGGAAAGTGAATAGGAAAAAGAGGGGAGAGAGAAGGGAGACCAGCCTCTGGGTGCAAAAGAGAAGAAAGAGGGGAAGGAGGAAGACAGAGAAAGGCAGAGAAGCAGAGAGAGAGACAGAGAGAAAGATGGAGGTGGGAGGTGGGCTGGGCCCTTTTTAAAAGGGAACCTAGTGAATGTGCACAGGTGGTGCTCTTAGTGGCTGCAGCTGAGGGCATATCCTGTCAGAACCCCAAAGGCAGGCCAGTACAGATGCCTCAATACTAACAAAGTGTACTAACTGTTTTCCTCATACTACATATATTTAAAATCAAAATCAAACCTGTGATCAGCCCTGCATTTTGAGCTTGATTCCCCAAAGCACCTAAAAGCCTAGGCAGTATTTGAGGAAGTAATGACATGACACAGCACTGGGAAAACGTTTCTCCAAGTCACATCTGGCAAATTTCAGTGAGAGTAAGAAAATGAGTTCAGGAGGAAAGTAAGTCTATAAATAATAAGTCCATCACAGTCTTATAGATATTTAGAGCCATGAAAGGTTAAATATTAATTCCCATAATGCATGAAAGTTCATTTAAAATTAATCACATGTGTCTGTATGATTATCTCCATCTCTTCAATACTTCAGCAATCCTATCTAACAATGGTAAAATGGATGTTCTATGTTGTCTATTCTCTGGGGTGTTTCCTCAACCAACTTGTTAAAACAAATTCTGATAATGAGGCTTTTGCATGGAAAAGTTCTAGCAAGTTTGGTTTTCAGTAGGTTCCATTGCTCTTATTGCCACCAGGTCTAGTAAGAATACCAAAGAGACAAGTGATCATTCACACTCTGGATACCAATTTCTGTTTTCAGTTCTTGTATCTCATGAAACCTGCATTGTCATTGCCCACTGTATTTCTTTTCTTCATACTAGCTGTAAACATCTCTACTGTGGCATGTATGCATATGTTCTCTCTGTCTCTCTCTCATCTCTGTCTCTGTCTGTCTGTCTGTCTGTGTTTGCCTGTCTCTGTCTCACTCTCCTTGTCTCTCTCTCCCTCCCTCACTCTCCCTTTCTCTTTCTCCCTCCCCATCTCTTACACACACACACACACACACACACACCACACACACACACACACACACACACACATTTCTCTGTTCTTTCTTTGCTCAGCTCTCCCACAATTCCGGGTTTGAAGGAACTTTAAGATGTTCAGGTATACCCATTGGAAGGAATAATCTGATTTATTGGTTGAAGTAATGAGCAAACACAAGTGCTTAAAGTAGAGAAGAGATGATCTTTTCAAGCAGAGGTGGTGGCTATCTAATCTAGATCAGCATCCCTATCCCCTCCATCACATGTCAGAAAAGGGGAGATGGAGACAGGAGCCTGACAACGCATTTCTGAAAGCTTTCCAGTCCTTAAAGTAGAAGTCAGATGAAAAGCACAGGAGACATCTGGACTTGCTAAACTTTGCAATGCTAATGTGTGTGTTCTGAGAGTGACTCTGCTAAGAGATGAGTGTAAGATTTCAGCCTTTTTCACAAAATTAGTTCAGAGGAATATAGTGAGGATACATCGAGTAGTAGAAGCCAGATGCCAAGCAGCTTTGGATAGGGGAGGAAGCCATAGAAAGCCAAAGGCATCACTCAGTATTTCTAAAGTATGTTATTATGTAATAAAAGTTGATTTTTATTTTACTAGTTGTTTAGTCTCTACAAGTTAAATAACTATGGATGCCACCTGCTTGCTCACTAATATCAGAAATTGAGAATTTTGTGGAAATTTGGGTTTGTATATGAAAATCATATATTTTTATTTTCTGTTGCTTGAATCATCTCTCTACACAACTTTAGATGTGGAGAAATGCTAATTTTGGAGAACAGCACTGTGAATAGTGTGAGAAAGGAAAGAATTAATATAGGTGGAATTTTCTTTGCACTGCCAACCAACTCCCAAATAAAGACATAGAGACTTATTATTAATATTGATTGCTTGACCTTAGATTAGGCTTGTCCCATTAGCTCTTTTAACTTAATTTAACCTGTTTCTATTCATCTATGTTTTTTTTTTTCTTTTTTGGTTTTTCAAGACAGGGTTTCTCTGTGGCTTTGGAGGCTGTCCTGGAACTTGCTCTTGTAGACCAGGCTGGCCTCGAACTCACAGAGATCTGCCTGCCTCTGCCTCCCGAGTGCTGGGATTAAAGGTATGTGCCACCAACACCCGGCTTCATCTATGTTTTGCTTTGGGCCTTTTTTATCTTTCTTTCATTCTGTAGGCCCTACCTTCCTACTTCCGCTGTGTCTATCTGGCTGGGACCTGGCATCTCCCTGGTGTCTATTTTTTCTTCCTTACTCAAGCCTAAATTCCTCCTCCTACTTAGTCTTCCTGCTCAGAAGTCCCACCTATCCCTCCTCTCTTGCCATTCACCTTCTATTAGACCAATCAGGCACCTTAAGTAGGCAAGGTAAAATAGCAACTCATCTTTACATAGTTAAACAAAGGTAACACATCTTTGCATAGTTAAACATTCTGCAATAAATTAAAATTTTACTGATCAGATTTTGCTTGATTTTCCCCTTTTGGAATAACAGAGAACAACTTGAATTTCAATTCTTGACACTTTTCCTTTGAAAGACTCAAGTGTTGTATTTTAATTGATTGCCATGCATTGGCCTATTGTAGATCAGATTATATAGAAAAGAATAATGGTCCTCTCCTTCATTCTTCATATTAGATAATCTGCAAAACTCCTCACTCCAGTTTGAAATATTAAATTAATTTATTTCTAGTATACTTGTGTTAATGCAGGTGTGTGTGTGTGTGTGTGTGCGTGCGTGCGTGCGTGCGCGCGCGCGCGCGCGCGTGTGTGTTACCTTAAAAAGTTTGTGTGCTTTCAGCACAAAAGGACCAGATACCAATGAAGACAAGTAGCCCAGGTGACCCCGGCATGTAGCTCTACACACAGCACTGGATGGCTGACGCTCAAAGGCAGTGGCCAGGAGCTGTGCCATATGCCTTAGCCTGAGGGACTAGGAAGATTAATCTGGCTCTGTGTTTGCCTGTTTGGAACTCTTTTTTAAGCATTCTCTGCTCCTATGTGGGGAAATATGTGCCTCCACACCAGACACCACATATAATGGGTCTTTCTCTGTCCCACCAGCCAGCTCTCAAATAATGACACAGAGACTTCTTATTAATTATTAAAGTTTGTCCTTAGTCTTGTTCCTAAGTACTTCTTGTAATAGGAATTAACCAGTGTCTTTTCATCTATGTTCTTTTACATGGCTCTGGTTACTTTTACTCTGTCTGCCCACCCTACTTCCTCTGCATCTGGCTGGTGATTACTGTAGTAGATTCTTCGTCCCTCTCAATTCCTCTCTTTCCCCAGAAATCCTACCTAGTATCTCCTAAGTAACTCTTGGCCTTTTGGTTCTTTTGAAAACCAATTACAGTGACACATCCTCACACAGTGTAAATAAATATTTTGCAACATTCCAACTACAACAAACAAAGCACACACCATGCTTTTTAGTGAAGTATTTTGATCCCAACACATGAGGGGTGGAGGCAGGAGGATTAGAAGCTCAAGGCCATGTTTGGCTTCATAATGAATTCAAGCCAATATGGGGTACATGAGACCCTGTTTGTGAAAACAAAAATGACAACAAACACAAAAACAAAAATCAAGCTAAACAGATACCAAAACAGGCAGTTTGGTGGCAAGCTACAACCAAATCCAAAATTACCAAATCCAAATGAAAAATTACTACATATTTTCAGTACGGGATTCTCTTTGGTTTTAATATCTGGTCACTTATGTGACACATACTAACAAAACAGATAAGCCAGATGCTGGTGGCACACACCTTTAACCCCAGCACTCAGAAGGTAGAGGCAGGGTTGTGAGTTTGAGGACAGCCTCGTCTACAGAGTGAGTTCCAGGACAGGCTCCAAAGCTACAGAGAAACTGTGTTTAGAAAACCAAAAAAGAAAGAAAGAAAAGAAAAAGAAAAAAAGAAGGTAGTGGGGTCTTCCTTGAAAACATGACATGGCTTCAAAATGAAAGTTGCATTTGTTCTTAGAAATCCATTCTTTTATATTATCAAATTTACCATGTATTATACAAATCATTTTTCAATAATTTTGATAGTATCCATAACTCCTTTACTGCTGGTTACATTTCTATTTTGATGTTCAACATAATCTCTCTATTAAAAAAAATAGCTATCTATCCAATCTCCATTTTCTATTCAATATATATTTTCTCTTTGAAAATTTCTTTTTATAAAGTTTGAAACATGGTGTTCAATAATTAGCTTCAGTATCTATTACTTGACAGTTGTCTAAGTCACAGATCAACTCATATATTTTTCTTCCCTGAGAGGTCCATGCCAGTTCATTTCTATAATACACTTATACTTTATGTTACAAAAGATGCAAACATACAGATTTTTGCAACACTTCTGAAAGGCAACCTAAAAGTATACCTGATAATCCTTGGGAGGGAGAGGGAACAATAGGGGTGGGGGATGGATATGTAAAATGATTGTTTTTAAATTTAAAAAAAGGAAATGAAAAAAGTATACCTGAAAGAGATTTGACAACCTTGTACTCAGCTTCATGAACCCAAGTTCACAAAGCTAAAGACGATGTGAGATAGTTTATTAATGGATTCAGAACCATCGGACCTGTACTGTTAGCTCTTGAGTTACCAAGATTCTAGTAGTATATTCCAGTTGGCCTGCATGGTCACATCTCTCATTTACTTTCTTGGTGGTTTACTAGTCCAAACCAAACCAAAACTTACACAAAGACCTCTGGCATTTAAGCAAGGAAAAGAAAATCTTCTAAGCCATGCTGAGGAATATGAAAATTCTGTCATGCTGTCTTCCCACTGCCTCCCAACCTTAAAACCCCAGCTAAATATTTTTAAAGCATATTTTGCACAAAACACCAAAAACAGATGGTCCACACTGAATATTTGCCATTTGGTTGAGTCATTTAAAGTACCTGATGATGGGTTCAGTGGTTTTTTTAGTCAGAAAATGTGTCTTGTACACATTAGAAAGCTCCATTTTTAGTTTAGTCATTTAGGAAACGAGTTGAAAATCAAACATCTTATTCAAGTAGAATGCATATATAGGACGTTGTTGTACTTCATTTCCTTTTTGAGAACAAGGGTCGGGGAGACTTTCCTTGATGGCAGGTAGTTGGCAGCATTTTTTGCACCAGTATTCTGAGAAGCAATGTTTGTTGGATGCCTACCACATCTGAATGAACGTAAGAAATTAACTATGGGCTGGCCTTCACTTGTGATATACATTCTTTGGATAGGTTGAAAGTGTAGATCATGAGAAACAGGTTGTTTTGCGAGTCAAGTGCAAGGTATAAGACCTTCTCAACCAAAATTTTAGAACTAATTAACTTTGTCATTTTAACCACAGGATAATACGGAGGAATCCATCTATTCAAGTGACTGAATAGTTGGCGTTGTTTCAGTGTCCAGTATTGTTCCTGATTCCCTAGTCATGTAGAGGGTGTCGACTGGGAAGGGCACTGTGGCATTTAAAACAATCAATAGAGACTAATGAACTCCTTGTTTCTAAAGCACAACTATAAAATAAATAGACATTTAAAATCAAATTGGAAATGCCTGCGTCACTAAAAGGTTATTTTGGAAAGAGTTTTCCCTCAAATAAAGATATCAGGCCTTTAAATAGGTGTAAGTACTGGATGTTATGACAAGGCATTGAGCTTTTATTGCTGCCCCGTGGACAGCACTACCAATCTGTTAGCCTAGACTTTGACCCAGGACCCGAGAGACTCATATTGTAAATGTCGGAGTCTTAGAGTAAAGTTAAGATTAGAAGCAAACACAGTACACGAAATCACAAACTGTGAGTGTTAAAGAGAAGAGATGCCTTTTCCAAGGCAAGGGCTTTTTAAAGTTGGATTTTTCTCATTGCTGTCTCATGCTGTAAAAGTGAAAACAAGAGTTGTTTTCTTTCAAGACAATGAGTAATTTAGCCTCTTGCTTTGAAAGTTCTGACACTAATATGCTGCATTAAAACAAATGTTCAGTGCTCAAATGGGCGCTAAGTGAAACATAAATGGTTTATAGGAATTCATAAATTCCACATTAAATGTTACGAATCAGCCAACTTTTGAATGGCAACATTTATAATGCTTCACTTGTACACACAGTGAATTTTTATCCATCTCTTTGGGGTTTTGGTTCTTAGACCTGGTCATAAAATATAAACAGAGTAATTTAGAAATAACCAAAAGATTATTCTTCTGATTCTACCCCCTGACCATTCTGTGTTTCTATACTTAAATCACAAAATAAAAAGGATTGATGTACATTCTAATCAAACACATAGCATAACTATCTCCCTAAATTGATACATATTAAATTGATTTCATTAGCCATAGTGTATATGTCATATCTTTTCTTTGGTGTCTTGGACCAGTCCCCTCTGTATTTGATCTAACTGCAGTCACCTGGAAGATATTTGATCCTGCAAAAGCCTGCAATTTAAGGCCACAGAAAGAGGTTGCATCATGTGTCTAAGCTTTGAAAATGAATGTTTCTTGCAAGGTGGAGCTCTGAGAATGTTCAGAACTCCAACAGGCCTTAGCCTCTGGCTGGCAGATTGGCACACCATGGGGCAGCCTGCCAAGGGTGTGAGTGGTAGTGTAGAGAGGGCCACATTTTGCGACGAACCTTCAGAAGTCAAGAAGGATTTTGCTAATTCATTCACTCAGAGCTCTGAGCACTTTTTCAGTAGAATCTCTACTGCTAGGTCAAGCATGAGATGTTTAATAACACATGCACAAATACTCTGTAGACGTTAGTGGCTCTGGTGGGGTAATAGTATTTACTAGAAGCATACTTTAAACTCTACCTCATGAAAATGACAGTAGCTCCTCCTTTGCATTTAAAATGTGGCAGATTTTACTTATTCTTAAAAATGACAGTATGTTTAAACTTTCACAATATGCAGAGAGCCTATTTTACTTGTCCTATGAAATGTTACTAAAACCAACAATGCATAAATGTTAAGGAAGTAAACTGTCTGAAGTTTTGATTTCTTGAGGTAAGCTTAGTATGATGTTGCAGAAATTTACTTCCAATGGACCAGGGGGATTAATGAAAAACTAGGGAGTAGCCAAGAATAAAACTCACTTCCTGACACCATCACGTGTACCCTTGTACCCTTTGACAAGGAAGTTAATGGCTCTAAGCCTGCTTCCTTATCCAAAAGTGGAGTTGACAATAGTACCCACCTCAAAGAGATATTGCCAATGCTAAATAAATAATCCATATAAAACACACAGCAGTGCACCTGGAATACACCACCAAGCCCTGAATAAATGTTGGCCAGTGGGAACAGAAGACGTAAGCAGGTGGTAGGTAGAATTTCCAAAATAATATTCCTAAAATAGTCCCCAAATATGTTCTGCCTTTAAAAAAAAGATGATTTTCACTGATATTTAACTAACAGAGGAAATACAATTGAAATAATTTAATATGTCCTGCCTTGAGCTCTGAAAACTATGAGTTAATAAAACAGCACCATCACGATGATGCTAAGGTCACATGGTAGAGCTGACCTTCGGAAGGGTAGTTAATCTTGGTAATCCTCATGTAATCATCGCAGCATTTTCTGCAAGTAGTGGCATAAAAGTGGGTCAGAGAGATTTGTAACATTGAAAAGGATTCATTGAACTATTGCTGGCTCTGTGATAGAGAGACCCATATAGAAAAGAGTGTGGCACAGTCTCAGGACCTAGAGTAGCTTCTTGCTGAAGCCAGCAAAAATAAATAAATAAATAAATAAATAAATAAATAAATAAATAAATAAATAAATAAAATGACTTCAGTCCTAAAACCACAAGTCCTGGGTTTGGCCAGCAATCTGCATCAGGTTGGCAGTGAGTTCCTACCCAGAGGCTCCTCCTAACAGGCAAGCCAGATGACACTTTGATTTAAGGACCAGAGACTTAGGTCAGAGAATTTCAGTCCTAGTATACTGACGTGATTGGTTAGCTTCATAACCATGGGATAAATGTGTGTTATCTTAACTGTTAAATTTCTGTAATTTGCTAGAAACTGACAGATAACTAATACAAACAGGCAGGTGGCTTGAGATCCAGAAAGTATACCTATTCTAATACTCTTTTCTAATTTACTCCAATGTTAGGGTAAATTTTCTACAAGAAAGCCCATATTTGCATTTGCCTGGTGATAAATCCCTTAGGAGAATACTAACCAATAATTGTGAGGAGTACTAAAAGGGTAATGATTTCCTTAATTCTCAGTGACATAAAAGCAGAAGTGGTGACTACAAAAACCAGTTGTCAACTCTTCTGAAAGTAGATAGATGGTCATGCTATCAGTGGCCAACAGTAAACCCAAACATGGGCTGTCCTTTGTGGTGGTTTGAGGACACTGACCCCCCAGAGGCTCATATGCTTGAATACTTGGTCCTTAGTTGGTGGAACTGTTTGGGAAATATTAGGAGGTGTGGTCTTGTTGGAGGAAGTGCATTACTGTGGGTGAGATTTAAGGCATTGAAAGCCCATGGCATTCCTAGTTAGCTCTCTCTGCCTCATGCTTGTGGAATTAGATATAAGCATCTAGCTGCTTTTCCAGAGCCATGCCTACCTGCCTGTTGCCACTCTCCACAACATGGCGGGCATTGCCTCTAACCCTCTGCAGCCCCAAATCAAATGCTTTCTTTTTATAAATTGCCTAGGTCTTGATGTTTTGCCACAGCAATAGAAAAATAACTAAGTACCCACGGAAATCATTTTCAAATAAGCATATGAACCAAAATTCTCTAGATTCTCATGAGGGGGAATTAACTCTTTTACATTTAGGTATTGTTTATACTATTCAAGGCTAACAAAATCAATAGTTAAAAAATATTAGAGTAGCATCTACAATTTCAGTGTGTGAGGCTTTCCTAATGCACAGAGACACTCATATTTTGGGTTTTCCTAGCATTGTTTTCTTTTAGGGAGCTGTCTGTCTTCCAGGTAGCTCAGTATATTAGTGATTTTTGTTCCTGCGATAAACTACAATGCTAAAAAGAAACATGTAGAAGACGTTTATTTTGTCTTAGGATTCCAGAAGGAAAATCCATAATAACAGGGAAGACATGACAATAGGTGGCTAGAGCGGGAATCTGAGACCTCACATCTCCAATTGCATACAGAAAGTAGATTGTTGACTGGGCATGGAGCAAGGCCATTGGCTCTCAAAGCCTGCTCACAGTGACATACTTTCTCCAGTAAGGCTGGACATCTCAAAAATCCTGTAACCTCTCCAAACAGTTCCACCAACTGTCGACCAATTATTTAAATAACTGAGTCTAAGGGGGACATTTATCACTCAAACCATCATATTCAGATTATGTAAAACTGTTTCTTCCTCCAATGGTTTGTATTTGCTTCACGTCAATGCATCTGAGAACCAAAGAGCTCTGGCGATGGTGTTGGGTCTGAGTATACTGATTGGTTTAGAGGTGTTGTCACAATTAACCACCCTCAACCACAGATAAACACATAACCGCACAGTCCCTGTGAGGAGAGATTGATTATGTCATTCCATCAAGTTGTATTGTGTGTGTGTGTGTGTGTGTGTGTGTGTGTGTGTGTGTGTGTAGACTGTTTTGTATGTTTTGTTTTCTTTTCATTTCCTCCCAAAGTTTTTTTTTTCTTTTTGAATTTCTGCAATCAGTATTTTACCTTCCCTTGAGGTTGGAAACATGAAAACTCAAAATCCTTATTTTTGCCCTGCCATTTTGGGTATGCTGGTGTGTGTGAGCAATAGTTTGGAAACTATTTGCAGATATCATGCACAAATATTATTCTAATCATACTTCCAGCAAACTGGAAACACCAGGCTACCCTTTTACTTGTTTACATAAAAGTCCCTTCAACAGACACATATTCCAGAGAACAAAAGCTCAGAGTTCAGCATCTCTCTGTAGGGTGTGATTTGGTCACAAGTGAGGTGACTAGCTAATTTGTCGAATTGCTGTTTGAGCTTATTTTCAGTTGAACTTCTGCTGAGAGGAGAAAGAACAAGCAGGCAAGCAGAGAACACACTCTATGCATCACCGAAACTTACTGCTTATCTTTATTGCATTTGAGTAAATGCTCTTTTTCTGCTGTTGCCAAGTAAGTCATCATATTTTAGTTCTGCACTGAATCCCTCGGTAGGAGACAAGGTTTGAATAGATCCAGAGTGCAGGAAATAAAAGGAAGGCATACTTTAGCTAAAATGCTATGTTCCCTAAACTGTCTCCTACCTCCTTCTCTGGAAATGTGTCCCGTTTGTGCTAATACGTATGAATTGTTTTCTGGAAACAATGACAGGCCTTTGTAATAAGGTTTACAGCTGTTCAAAGGCATCTTCAGTTGTTCTTCTGATAGAAATAATATTTGTTTATTGTTTAACAAAACATGTAAGGGAAAGAATACCATTTGCCTGAAGTCCTTCACATCTGCACACATAGAACTACACAGTATTGATGCATACAGCCACAGCAACAGTAGTTTTCATTCCATGGACCACTTTAGTTTTGTGCATTAATGGCTTACCCCCCCCCCCAACCCTAGTTTTTACTATTTCATCCACTGACATGTTCTCTTAATCAAGCACGGGCCTCACACATCCTCATTTAAAGGGTTTACTATTACACCAGATTTACTTACTTTTCTAATGCTTCCCATCACACTGTCTTGGTGGGGGGGGGCAAATTTAACATTGTTTTGGGTGATTAAGGAACAGATACTAGTATGACTATCAATAGTTATTTAATAATTCCTTGTGTAGAGATTCAGATGGTTTCCAGCTTTTTATCATCACAAATAATGATGCAGTAGATTTGTATATGTTTTACTGTTATATAAATAAGCATATGGTGGTTTGGATCAGAGATGTCGCCCACTGGCTCAGATACGTGAACACCGGGTCCCTGAGACTGGTGCTGTTTGGGAGGTTTATGAGGTGCCGTCTGGCTGGAGGAATTAGGAGTTCATCACCTCATCTTCCTTCCAGTTTGCCCTCTCTGATTCAAGAGGACGAGGTCTCTCAGCATGCTGGTCCTGCCACCATGCCCAACAACTGTGCCGTGCCTCCCAGCTAGAATTGACTCATCCCTTTGGAAGTGGAAGCTTAAGCAAACCCTTCTAGGTGTTGCTATTTTGTTATTTTTGTTGTTGTACTGTTTTGCTTTGCTTTTGTGTTTTGTTTTTTTAAATCACAGCAACAGAAAAGCAACTAATACAAAAGTAATCCCAAGTAGGATTGTAGAGCCAGAAGTAAGTGTGTGTGTGTGTGTGTGTGTGTGTGTGTGTGTGTGTGTGTGTGACTATGAGTGTGAGTGTGTAGTGTATATGTGTGAATATGAGTGTATGTGTGAGAGACTATGAGTGTATGTGACTATGAGTGTGTGTGTGAGTGTGTGTGTGGTGTATGTGTGTGACTATGATTGTGTGTGACTATGAGCGTGTGTGTGTGTGTGTGTGTGTGTGTGTGTGTGACTATGAATGTGTGTGACTGTATGTATGTGAGACTATGAGTGTGTGTGTGTGTGGTGTATGTGTGTGTGACTATGAGTGTGTGTGTGAGTGTGTGCAAATACTCAATGCTTCATAGCACAGTGACAACACTGCACATGTCTACAGTGATGTATACAGATTCCTTGCCACAATCCAACTCTGCAAATGAAAGCAAACCACTTGCTTTTATAAGTTGATGACTGGGGTGTGAAATTTCGTTTTCATTTTGGCTTTCCTTTCCCTTACCCCCTTAGCTTAGGTTGATGAAGCATTTATCTATAATACGGGTATTAGTGACCATCCAAGTGCACTGATATGCAAATTGGCTATTCCCTTCTCTTGGCTATCTTACCCTGGTTCATGGTTATTTTATATTATCTTTAGAAACCACTACTGTTAATTATTTGGAAAGCCCACAGGAAATTCTGATCCCCAGGTTTGTCTTTTTGGCATCAACCAGTATTTTCATATCTCATTCTATGTGAAACCACTGCACAGCTGTTGTCTCTTATAGCCAGACTTTTAGTATTGACTGAGCACATTTATTAAGTATATAGTGAATCAAAGTAAAAGAATAAATAGCAAGAGATAGATGCATAGTTAGACAGACAGATAGATAACAAAATCCATCAAATTACATGTTCTAGACAGACAGATAGATAACAAAATACCATCAAATTACATGTTCAAACTTGGAAGCATCTGCTCTGAAGCCCCTTGGAAGCAGTCAGCTGATGTCCTCTAGAGAATTCTGGGTAGAACTAAGGATGTCCTCTCCAGTGGGCCTTCCAGGTAAAAAATTAAACAGCAACACCAAGAGGCAGCATCATCAATATCCAGCCCAAACCGACTAGAGAAGCTGAGGCAGTCTGCAGGAGTTCCAGTTGAGCTTTCTCTCCATGGGTGAGTTCCCATGGCTGAACCTCAGCCCTCTTTCCTACTGCAGGCCCTTTCCCAGCATGGATAAACATCAGTAATCTCTTTTGGAAATGGTTCACCTTCTAACTGTTCCCAAGGACACCGTGTTTTTCCCTAGGAGCTGTTTTGCCATTCATTCTCCTCCCTCCCAGTCAGAGTTAGGTAAGGCAGCCTAACACAAGGTCTCAGAGGATACCTGACATAGACAGGACTAAGTCAGAAGTCAAGGGCCAGCTTCACTTCCAGAACCAGTTTCTCAGTGAGTTCAAATAACCCATGGCAATGTCCATGCATCGTCTACTTCACCATGTTTATCGTAGACGATCCTCTAATTATTTGTACTGAAAGAGAGTCCTTGGACGAAAATGGTTTATGTTCTCGTGACCTTGGCCAGTACTGCTGTGTAGCAATTATTCTGAATAAATTATAAGTCTGGGGGGGGCGTTCTTTGATATTTTTGTCTATTTGTAACTTACCTGTCTTACTTGTCTGTTGTAGTCAGCATTAAAAAAAAAAAAAGTTTTGTTCTTGCCTGAAAATTCTAGAACTGGGTGTATATAACTGTTTCTATGGCCCATTCCCAGCCTGAGGTGGTGATATTCAGAGCTTTCGTCTGCAAACCAGCTGTGAGATATTCCCCAACTTAGTTCATTTCATTTATCCCAAGTCACTGCTAAGCAGCTGTGTCTGAGTTTGTAGCTTTAGTTTTTATGTGGACATAGGTCTGTAGCTTTGAGAGAAAGGATCCCGTTTCTCAACAGACTAAGTTAAGGTCTGAGGGCCTACGAGCAACAAAAATATGTGTATATTTAGTTCTGTTTGTTCTGGCAAACTTCAGAGCCCAGACCTGGCTATTTCAGAGCCCAGCCTTGTGTGTCTAGACTTGACCTATGCCTCTGATTAGAACTCAGTTTTCAGCAGATGCCTGGTTCTCATCACGCTAGCTCAAGTGGAGTCTTGTCCCCGGTTCCTTCCTGATGGAACTCCCAGTGTGGCTGATAAATCTTCAGTGTAAATGGCAGATTCCAAGCAGTATAGCCAAAGCCAGTACGTCAGAGAAGGAAACATAATCCGGCCTCCCATTCTCAGAGCTCCCCTGTAAATGGCGGTACACACATCCGATGACAGCCTGGCAGCTGGAGAAACTTGGAGTCAGGCACCAGAGCTAAGAGGACTCTATTCTCTGGGCACTCAGGTATGTGCTGCTGGCTCCAAGCAGCTTGCTGCACCTAGCAGCGGGCTTGGGAAGCACTTCTGATGTCCTCGTGGATCTTGTCTTTTGTTTTCTCTTCTCTTCTTGTTCTTGAAGCATATCTCTTTCCCTTGAAGGGATCTTTTAATTACCATCCTCTGGACTAACCATCCAGGCTGCAAAAGCCTTAAAGCAACGCAAAGCCTCCCGCTTCCCCTGCCCTGCAGCCTCAGCAGGTTTCCCTGCCGATGGAAGCAATTTCTCGCCGCCTCTTCCTGCCAAAGCAAGAACTGAATGCAGCATGTTGTTTAAGGGGCCACTTTATTATCCACGGCAACAGAAAACGTTGAAAAAGGAACGTCTTCAGAAGGTGCAAAGTGACAAGAATCCCAAGCAAAAGAAAAGAACAGAGTCCCCTTTGCGTTACTAATATCCTCTCTTTCGGACAAGGTTTATTTTCCTTTTATGGTGTGGTGTGAAAACAGTGACAGGATTTGTGATGCAAAAGCTAACCCGCATTTCCCCTGTTCTGTGGCTCTCAGCTGTGCCCCCTTCCTACATAAAGGAGTAATGGAGTTGTAGGAGAGATGAAAGGAAGGACCACGGCCTGATATTACACCAAGTTCCACAGCACCCTATTCCAGCCATCAGAACCACAATCACATGGCTGCTGAACATAGACACAAATCATTGAAAACGCAGTGGGATCGTGTGGGCAAACACTGCCAATATAAAGCCATATTGTCTATCAATGAGATACAGTTATCTGGATCCAAGCCCCGACTGCATTAATGAAGTTCTACCAGTCACTGGCAGGTTGGTCTTGGTGAAAGGCCATGATTAGTGTGTAGTAGGATGACTCACCGTACCCAGCTTAGTAGTGGAACAGAGCTGGAAAAGGCTTGCAAACAAGATCCAACTTTCCCTCTGTCTACAGGGTAGGTTTTGGATCATGAAGCCAACTAAGGTTGTATTCATGAAACGCAGGCCAGGTAATACACTCTGCCTAAAGAAGAAAGAGGAGACAGTGAGGAAACAATGGAGATTCATATTGAACACTGTAACGTTAACGTTTCCACTGTAACCTTCAGCATCAAATGTGATTTAACTTGGTTTAACCTAGTGTTTCTCTAAAGAACCTGACCGGAGAACAAATTTTGATTTGTGTGATGCTTCTAATACTTCATGGGACCAGTTCCACAGAAACAGACTGAACAGTGTTGGTGGGGCGATTACAGCTTCTAGGAGGTCTCCATTGAAAATTTTAAACCGCCCTTCAGAGAGCTGTGCCATTCTCAGAAACGTTCAATATTAGTCTTTTTTTCACGGGAAAATCTTCCTTTCGGCAACCTGGTTTACGTGTGGAGAAAAAGGGTTCTCCTGGTTACTGATGTTGAAGGGGAAGGAATGTTTGTTACTGAGCAACCTGCAATTTCTTCAGACAGCCAAACCCAGGGGCTGCCCTTTCTGGAAAAGACGCACTCTCTCCCTTCACCTTTCTCCTCAAGCCTTTCCCTCTTTATTTTCTCTTGTGTTTTCCCCACCCACTTCTCTCTGTCTTTCCCTCCCTCCCTTCTTCCTTCCTCCCCCACCTCACTTTCTCCCTTCCTCCCTCCCCTTCTCCCTCTCTCTCTTTCTCTTCTCTCTGGTTAAGATAGCAGCAGAATCCCTAGTCTGGCCTTAACACTGTCTTGTTTATCTCTTCCTTGCTTATCTGTTCCTTGAACAGGTAAGGCCAACTGGAAATCTCCCCAGGCCTATGATGTCTTGCCTTGTGGGCACTATGTTAAGTGAGACAGTAAAGAAACGGGAGCCTTACTTTGTACTCAGGCTCTGTTTGTACCCTTTGACAAAGCAAACAAGCAATCAAAAGAGAAAAGAAGGAAGGAAGGAAGGAAGGAAGGAAGGAAGGAAGGAAGGAAGGAAGGGAGGGAGGGAGGGAGAGAGGGAGGAGGGAGGGAGGGAGGGAAGGAGGGAGGGAGGAATAGAAAAAGAAACAAACACCATGTTTTTGAAAGTTCTAAAGTTAATTCTATCCCTGAGTGCTCTAATCCATTCTGTTCCATTCTGGAATTTGGAAACCGGAAGTGGGAAGGAAAATAATTAATTGACAGCCTCATTCCCCATCACCTATTATCCTTATGAGACCACTTCATCAGCCGGAAATGATTATGAGGTCACCCTGCAGCAATTTCTTCTCCAGCTCAAGTAATTCCAAGTTCTTTTCACTTTGGTTCCCCATAGGTCCATTTGCCAACACTAATTGCTTTTGTTGCTCTTCGCTGGTTCATTTCCAACTTTCCAAATCACTTAAAAAATATAGAACCTCAAATGAGACAAAGGCTTCCATGGCGTTGGCTTGATTTGAGCTTCTAGATGGCGTGCGAGCCACTGCAGCATTCTGTGCTTAGTGCAGATTTGAGCTGTCCCCGTTCTATATGAGTTTTCATAACCAGAAACTGACACCAGTGACCCCACTCCACACTTTGCTTCAGTTTGCACTCCTGCTCCACAGAGATGCTGAAGAGCCGCGGTATTACAATGGTAGAACCAGCTAAGCATTTCCCACTAAGTGTTGATAGCACTCTGTTGTTTCTAAGTATTTCACATCGTATCTTATTTGACTGAAGTCTGGTGAATTTCTCTTTCAATGAGTATTGTTTTGTTTGTTTAAAAAAAAAGTGTTTGTTTTCACTTTTCTTTGTGGTTTCGGTTAGGTAACATTTTAAAAATCTCCAGATTGGTTAGCCAAGCTTTCAGACTTAAGGTGAGATGGTTCAGCAAGTAAGAACCATCTTACAGTGCAAGCCCGATGACCTTAGTTCAAGTCATAGAATTCACGTGCAGATGGGAAGAAAGAATCTCCTCATAAAGTTATACACACACACACACACACACACACACACACACACACACACGTACACCCCACATACGTGATACACACGCAAGAATAACAATAATAACTTAAATATATAAATTGTCTATATAATCCTGACTCGCTTATTCAATGCCTACACGTTACAATGAATTGCTAATACAATGGAAACAGCTTCGTCCTTATGGAGAGTACTTACTTTATAGGGCTTCACTTCCACCATACACGCTGATATTTACTGGCTGTTTCAGAGCTTGTGCCGGACTTTAATGGGATACAGTAAACGAACACATAACTGGCCTCAAGGGAGTCACCACGTGGGGGAGGGGCTTGGGAGCAAAAAGTTCCACTACCATGTGGTAAGTGCTATAAAATAGGGGGCAATGCTTTTTGCAAGGGTCGGGAGAAGAGCTTGCACAAATGGGAGCATATACATAAGGTTCACACAGAAGACCCTGATCAGAGAGCTGCAGGGAGAGGAGTAGAAACAGCAAAAGCTTGAAGCAAAAGATGGGCACAGAGTTCCCACGTTGAGCCTTGATACGGAACACTCATTCGCCAGTCAGAGTGTTTGTCATCACTCTCATAGATGGCAAATCTGGGAACTGGAAGAAACCAAAAGAAAAGTCTGCATGACGACCGTCTCCAGCCTTTACCTTCCTAGGGAAGTTTTTTGTCTTTATGAAATGTCTGCTATAAAAGCAAATGGACACATATTCTCAATTTTAGCATCCAGTATTTTTTATTATGGAAATTTAAGCATGTTTATATCAGGACATTTTCAAAATAGAAATGCAGGAAGAACTAATAAAAATCAAAGGTAGTAACAATTAAAATATTTTCCCTGTCATTTGTATATAGAAACTGGCATGCATATTTTATAAAATTGGCAGTGTTATGTCTCTATGTTATATCCTGCCCTGTTCCTTGAGCAAAATATATTGTGAATATTTTCCTCATGCACATAAATAGGATTAAATAGTATAACTTTTAGTGTCTGCAAAGTATTCTATTTTTAATGATTGTAGGATATTCCATCGGTGGATATAATGACAATAATTTGTCTATTTCATGATTGTTGAAATTTAAGACACTTCTAGTAGTTTGTATTATGAATAACACCAATGTTCACAGTGTTATGGGGTCATGTTTCTTAAAAGTAGCAGGTTTATGGATAGGTTTATTAGGGCACACAGAGATGTACCTTCTTGCCAGGCAAAGGGCCAGAATTTCTGTACTCTTCAATCCTGAGAAAATGTCCCCTGCCTCCAAGGGAAATTCCCTATGACCACTCAATATACTTCTTGTCCTCCAAAGCTCACGCTATCAACCAAGAACTTCAGGTGTCTCATCTCTGTTGTGACCCAGACCCCGAAATAAACATGTGGGTTTATTCTCCCTGAAACAGTTTGACAGGATGATTTATCAATAAAGAAGCCGTTTGCAATCATGAAAGATTTGAGACATATAGAACAACAAAGATGACATTTATTTGCTTCTAGACTTCACATGACCGTCATAGTTCTTTTTTTCGTACTCTTATCATTTGCTTTCATCACTAAACAGGATTTTTAAGTTTACCCGTACTGTCACCTACAAATCTGCTTCCTCTCATGTGATTGTATATGGAGCTCTGTCATAGGAATAGGAATATTCTCACAATTTATTTTCTTAGTGTTGTACGTTTGGATTTTCCAAGTTTTCCTGTCTAAAAGCAATGCGTCATCGAATAGTTTTCTTCCTTTGTAACTGATAATGAACTTGTTCGTTGTAGGACATGTATGCTCTTAAGCTGAGTATCCCTTATTAAATTAATCTTCAATGCTGTTGCTCAAGTGTGTGGCACCCCAATAGTCCTGGCTTCACTTATCTCATTATCTCATTCAACTATTGATAGTATAACCTGACCTCCCATTCTACACCAAGCCCAGAAGACAAAAAAAAAAAAAAAAAAAGAAGAAGAAGAAGAAGAAGAAGAAGAAGAAAACAAAAACTGAGAAATGTGAGGCTGGAGGGATGGCTCAGTCTTTGAGAGCACTGGTTCTAGTGGCCCTGAGTTCAATTCTTAGCACCCACATGGCAGCTCACAGCCATCCATAGTCTTATGGGCAGACAAAATACCCATATACATAAAATATATAAATAAAGAAATCATTAAAAAATATAAACTAAGTAACTCAGTTTTCCTTCCCTTCAAGGGGAGACACAGAGTAAGCTTCCAACAGCATTTCCAGAAGAGAATTGATATATATCCATTTCCATATTAAAGTGAACTAAACTATCATGGCCTTAACAACTATTTTAATTCTGTATAAGACAGGTAAGAGTCAAAGAAAACTGAAGACTCCTTTTCCCTGAGAGGAGCAGATCCATCACTCCCCAGTCGCATGGCTGATGCAGTTGAAGGGTCCTATTCTTTGCAAGAGTTGGGCTCTTACTGAAAAGTGAAAGCAAGAAGAGTCAAATGACTCCTTGTTCATGTTCCTACCCAATTGCCATGATCCAGGAAACAGCAGAGCTGTTAAACATTTACCTATTTCATTAGGGCTAGAAAATTATTAGAACTAGAAATCTGGAACAGCCTTCAAAAATGAAAGAATCTTAGATGCAAAGATGAATGCTTAGTAATAAATATATAAATAACATTCAATATTTTGGTGATAATTTTAAACTGGCAACATAATCATTTCTGATGATGTCATAGATAACATACGTAGATGCTCATGCCACAAGGTTGAATATTTTCAAAGGTATAAGAAGAACATTGATAAACTGCATATATAATATGAAACATATAATATATATATATATATATATATATATATATATATATATATTTACCACAGTACACACGTAGTGATAGCTAGATAAGCGATGTAGATAGGAGCCATTTTGGTTGTATTTTTGTGTGCATATATCTTACTTAAATGTTGCAACTAAAACAGTGAGCTAAACTATTTCTAATAATCAGAAACTGGAAGCAGCCTAGATGCCCCTCAACTGAAAAATGGATAGAGAAAATGTGGTACATTTACACAGTGGAGTACTACTCAGCAGAAAAAAAAAAAAAACAATGGAATCTTGAAATTTTCAGGAAAATGGATGGAACTCGAAGAAACCATTCTGAGAGAGGTAACCCAATGGCAAAAAGACAAGCATGATATGTACTCACTCATATGTGGATTTTAGACATAGAGTAATGGATTACCATCCTACAATCCACACTGCAAGAGAAACTAGTAAACAAGGAGGACCCTAAAAGAGACAAACTTTGTCCCCTGGAGAAGGGGAAAGGGTCACCATCCCCTGAGTAAATTGAGAACATGAGAAGAGGAGGGAGCAAGCTATGAGAATGAGAAGGGAAGAAAAGGAAAGATGCAGAGGTCATGAGGGAGCAGAAAGTTTGAGTCAGGTGCAGATTAGAAGAAAGAATATGTGATAGGTAGGGTTTTTAGATGGGGGGGCTGGTAGGGGAGAAAGGGAGGGAGAAGGGAACTGGGATTGTCATGTAATTCAATCTCGTTTGTAATTCCAATAAAAGAAAAGTGAGCTAAAATGTTAATAATTAATTTGAAAAATAGAGTTATAATTAGGCTTTGTTTTTCTTTAATTTCCCTAAATTTATGAGATTGAACAAATTAATTTTAAGTGTGTGTGTATGTGTGTGTGTGTGTGTAAAATCAAAAAAGCTAGAACTAGGTTGAATGTTGTAATTTGATTCAACTGTAAAGACAACCTGACATTCCGTTGGCAGTTTGAAAAAAGTGCAGCTCACCATCCAAGCTCTGCAGTATAAATGTCAGAAAATATTTGGTACATATAAATGACTGGCTGAAGAGTCGACCTTTGTCCTGAGTTGATATGGAGGAAAGTCCATGAATATGCAAAGCATCTCATTTCAAAATTCCAATGGTCTTTTTACAGAATCAAATCGAGTACATTACTGTGATTTACTGTAACCAACTAAATGACCAAGGTGGCAAAAATAGATTCTGCTAAAAATCACTGATCTGGTGGACATGGATAGACACACAGTCAATATCAAGATCAAGAAAATGAGAAAACAGAGATAAATAATTACTGGATAAAACATTCAGAAACATTTTGGAACAACTAGTGAGTTTCCAGCTTAGAAATTCCTCTAACTCTTTGTTTGTTTTTTTGTTTTGTTTGTTTGTTTGTTTTTCAAGACAGGGTTTCTCTGTGGCTTTGGAGGCTGTCCTGGAACTAGGTCTTGTAGACCAGGCTGGTCTCAAACTCATAGAGATCCGCTTGTCTCTGCTTCCAAGTGCTGGGATTAAAGGCGTGTGCCACCACCGCCCGGTTAAGAAATTCCTCTAATTCTTTTACCTATTTTTATTTAGAAGCCTATGCACAGATAGCACATATTTATAATTCTCAGTTGGAAAGCTTTTGTGGTTAGAATTTCATTTCTTCAGTTCTGAGTGACTGTAGACTGCCTGTAGCCTCTGAGAGCCTTGTATCTGTCATGATAAACCATTAGGCTCAGCTGAGTCAGGAAACCCAGAACCTCAGAAAATTCCCTGTCACTAGGGAAGAAGCTGTTGTTTTCCTTTACTGTTGCTGAAAAAAAAATGTTTAAAAATTAATAACTTAATTTGGAGGTGTGATATTAAGTTAGATAAAGCTGAGTGGAAAAATTATTTATAAAATAAAATGTAGGCTGGAAATCCTAGACGTGATCTCCCATCCAGTGTGAAGGAAAACTCCTCTGGGGATGATGACATTCGAATGTGCTGTTATCACTAACATATTAACCAGCAGATGTGTGCATTGATAAGATCATAGTGTCTTACAGGAAAGAAAGGGATTCGACATTGTGCAATTCCATCCCTCTTCCTGTAAATAAGAAAATCAAAAACAAACAAGCAAACAAACACCAGTAGCCTGCTTATATTGTGACTCAAGAGCCCTAAATCTCAATCTACCTTCCCGCCCCCAACAAAAGATCAATCGGGCAAATATGCAAACAAAACCCAATTTTTCCAGGGAATTCTACATGGTTGTCCCACCTTTCTGCTGACTTCACATGCTAAATCCCAGAAAAACAATATCAAGCAGATGCTGTATTGCATGGAGTCAGGCTGGCCCAGGAGAGCAGTTATCTCTCTGAAGGCTTCTCTAACCCAAGGACCTTTTAGCTATTCACTCTACACTGCAACTGACCAAAACAATGTAAAACAATGTAATTTGGGCAGAAGGTGACTACAATGACAGAGAGAGAGAGAGAGAGAGAGGGGGGGGGGGAGATAGAGAGAGCACTTAAAATCCAATTGCTTTTGGAAGGACTTTTTAATATTGGAGTCCACTATAAAATTGGTGATTATTTTATGTCATTACGAGAGGCCAAGTTTTATGTGAAGGATCTATTTTGTTGATTAAATGACATTCTTTTTTGTGCCATTGGGTTACATATAACATATGTCCAGTCAATTATTTTAGCAATAGTTGAAGATTTCTTTTTTCACAGTAATAGTTTTTTGGGTTTTTTTTTTTTTTTGGCAATCAATAGAGTTTTGAAGATCCATTTTTCTTGATAACGACATAGATCTTTTCCATAGAAGTTTCTTCTCCCCAAGATGAATAAAGTTGGATCATGGGGAAAGGTGATCAAATATCCTTATTGCAATTTTCCCAGAAACATCAATGGTTTTGCATTCTGAAATGATAGCAAAAGCAACAGTTTTTAATAACCAAATGACTAAAAACAAATGGGGATTTGACTTGACATATGTCAAGTTAAAAATATTGATAATAAAAAAATAGCCATCCTTTTCCAGGAAATTTCATCTCTTTTTATCTTAGGAGATCAATAAGATAAATTTAAGCTCTACCATGGTCAATAACCTAACCAGGAAAACGATTCCGTATTAGATATTTGAGGATTTAGTTTTAGGTCTAAATCTGATGCATAAACATTTTTGCAGAATGGTCTCTAACTTTTAGCGGCTGTACATGTAAGCTGCAAGTTTTCAATTACCTTTTGTGCTTTCTGAAGCAAAATTACATGTTTACTGAAAGAGACACTTGTATTTATCAATGTTTCTTTGCTTCTAGTTTTGTGCTTAAATTAAAGTAAATAATTCAGGAAGCCTGTTGACTTCATCCCTAGAGCTTTCATATGATTTACACAGGGGGCCATTTTCCCCTGAAACAGCTGAGGGACCTAAACAGAATGGTTTGCCTAGCAGTGCCTGTTGACATAAACAATACTTATACTGACAATTTTGTTAAATACGCCTGCCAATGCTATTTTAGAATCATTACCCATTATATGTATGCCCCACTGAACTTTGGTGACCTCCCCTGACCCCTTCATTCCATTGTCTGAGCACAATACTTGAAATTGTAGCCCATCTTCATGCCTTTTACCTTAGGGTGTGACACCAGAGGACAAAATTTAAAAATTGTTCATTGCAGTCAGTGTCTAGAATTGGTCAAAGCAGAATGTGCTATTTGTACATATGTAATCCAAGGGCCACTTGGCCTAGGAGGAAGGGAACAGGACTGTTCAACATTTGATCATGCAGCAAATGGGAAAATGAGACAAATCCTTTGTCCTGAAAGGAATTGAATCTAGAAAGAAGCCACATGTAATTCTGGACCCTGACAGATGGAGAACCATCAAAAAGTGACTTTTGTTGAACAGTGATTCACTGGAGCAAGTGAGAATTCCAAGCTAATCCACTACCAAGTGATGGGGCAATGATAAAAGGCACCCAGCTGGGAACTTTCATAGTACAAGCTGTGCGTTGGGACACTCAGTAAAAGTTCATCTCCTATCACACCAGTCTCTGCTTAGAAGGTGCATTAGCGTTCCATGTATCCAAAGTTCCATAGAAGGAGCTATCTCTTGAAAAACTATTAGGTCTCTTGGCACCCCTTTCAAAAATTACAAAAGTCTGTTTTCACAGTATCACTGCTGAGATTGTGAAGCAGGGACCAGCATCATGGCAGTGTGGATCCTTTCCTCCATCTTAATCATCAGTCTTTGGAAGTTGAGCCTTGATCTGAGAAGATGCAAATGGCTGGCTTTTACACAATTTCTGAGTGTGGTTGAATTAAATGAAGCGTCTGACAGCTGATGCTAAGGATTCTAGACCAAGCAAGATCACAAATGGTGATGTCTTCTTGATATACATATATCATTGAGCCAACGTGGCCTCAAGTTCTCCTTTAGGACTACTGTGAAGATAATGTGATTATAATGGATCTGTTTACCATTAACACATATGAAGCAGTTTGGAGGTAAAGCCTAGAATGTCATGATATCTGTAACCATGGTGGGTTGTATTAGCTGATATTGTTGTGTAATTCCTCTGATTTTCTAGAAACCAGAAGTCATGGCTTGTGCCCTACTCTACACTTTGCTATCCCAAATGGTTATTAAAAGAGTAATCCAGTCCATGGATGATCCATCCATCAAAAACTCTGACAGATATGCTGACACCACCTGGCACCCCGCTAACAGCATAAGAGATTCTGCAAGAGCATCACTGTAAAGCAATCAACTCTGCATATGGGACAGGAAGTTCTGACACTTGATGCCAAGTTTCAGCCAAGTCTCCAGACAAGTAAAGACAAGACGTGCAAACATTGTTGCTCAGGACGGCTGAGGCAACAGGAACACTGTAGATAGATGAGATGGTTGGTGTTCTTTAGGTATGTCTGCTCACCTACTGCCTCATTCCTCGGTTGTCAACAGGAGCAGATAACCAGTTCATACAATCCAATAGGTCTCAGGACAACAGGAATGCCAGTTACTACTCTCTGACCTGGGACCTTCTGGCCCAGCAGACTATTGAGCAACTGATGGAGACAATTTATTTTGGATGGTCTATAAATGCCTGAATCAATGCCTGGTCAAGGTACTGCCCAGAGTCCTTCCCATACTTTACAGGATCCCTATTATCTTAGGAAAGTGGCAGCATATCCCAGAAGAACCATTAACAATAGCTCCTTATTCTAGGCATGTCCTGGACTGCTGCCCAACCCCTGATCTATTACTCTGCTCTTTGTCTCTCTGGTTCCATTTTCTAGCTTTGGTATTTGTAACCCTTATCATTTAGCAGCTTTCCTTTTGACATTTCAGGTCTTAGGTTCATTCTCATTGTAGAAAAATGAAGGAAAGAAACCAAAAGCAAAAATAATCCCACTTTTTCTCACATAGATCATCCTTGTAAGAATTTTAGTGGCATATCCTAGTAGACTTATTCTAGATTTATTAATACACACGCTGCATATAACACACACACACACATACACATATGGGAAGTTTGTATCACAGTGATTCTCTGCAACACAATAACTATCAGAAAATGACCTCTCAATATTTATGAATTGTTCTTTGCATCACTCAGCAGCATGGACTAAACATGGTCAATGCTGGGCAAATTGTTTGGCATTATAGTTATTAAGTAGTGGATACATAATAGCTTTGTACATTTTTATTGTTTGCCAGTTGTGTACACTACTTTGCTGTTATAAACATAACTGCAATGAAAATTATTGAGTTAATTTTCTGTACTCTAGTAGTAACTCCTAACAGTGAAATTATTGTTTCAAAGACTTTGCATACTTAGGATGTTTGGAATAAAAGTCATAAGTTCATAGTAAGTCTATATCAGTTTCTATCTCCTCTTCAAAATTGTGTTAAATGCCACAGGTCTTTTGAAAATCAAACATAGAAGATTCATGCTCTCACAGTATTGATTTTAAAATATGAGAGAATAGACATTAAGTAAGTACCAGAATAATCAATGACAAAGTTCAAGATGTACCATGATTTTAAAAAGCAAGGTACCAGGGAGGCCTAGTGGCTGCCTTAGAAACTGAGGCGAGAAGATTGCTACTTTCAGGCTAGCTTCAGCTACAGAGTGAGTTCAAGGACGGTCTGAACAACTTAGAAAAAAATGGTTTTCAAATATAAAGGTAAGAAAAAAATAGAAGGTCAGTAATGTAGCTAGAAAAGCACTTTGACGTATTGGTTATATATCACTGAGTAAGAAATTACCATATTTATAGTGCTTAAAGCAATTATCACCCTGCAGCTCTCTGGGTCAGAATCTTGGAGGAGCTTAGCCACATCTTCTCGAGCTGTCTACTATATGTATTTGAAATCAGAACTTATTCTTAGGTTTCTGCCCTCAGCAATTGACTATTGACATTAAGATTCTATATTGCTACCTGTTTTTTGTTATTTCTTACATATTTAATAGATAGCAATGATTTTCTCATTTCAGTTTTAATTAGTATTTATTTCCCTTAGTTTATTGGTTATAATGATGTTTTGTTTAGAAGATTTTTGCCTACTATTCCAGTAACTTTAAGACCATTTTTCTAAGTGTTAACGTCCATATTATAAAACTAAACCAAACTAAATACCTTATTAGTATATATCTAGAAATAGGTGATGTATAAAAATAATAAATAAAAAATGTGTATGCTGTTTTAACACATATAATCTTACATTCTTATTTCTAGATGTACACATATTTTAAAATGCTTAGATTATGGTAGAAGACATTCTTGACCCAGAAACAGTTTTCCTGAAGAGAACTGGGAAAAATTTATTTTACATATATACCTTGTCTACAGTATTTTACTTATAAGCGTATATGATAGGTTTCTTAAATGAATATATGGGCTACAGGCACTCTAGTCCCTGCCTCGTCTGTTTCACTCAATAAACTGATATGCTTATGCTGGTAAAAAAAAAAAAAAGCAACTAACAGATTCTAGAACCTATTCTGTGGTTACCTAGTGGCTGTTTTATGGAATGATATAGGTATGTAAGTATATTTCTACCCAAAGACAAAAAAAAATTCATCTTAGAACCTTCCATGTCAGAAACATGGATTTTCTTATCACTAGGAAGTGAATAGAAAAGTTATTGGTGGCTGGTGGCTGGGAACCTGAGAACACAAGTAACAATAGAACTTCGATCTGTGTGTCATGGTGCTTTGTGAACTGTGTACAGCAGTAGATCAGTTATTCAGGATCCACTTCTGAGTATGTGCCTTATCCTAAGCTCCCCTGCCATCTGCCACTAAATTATTTTACTATTCCTTACCAGCTCCAATGGGTATGGCCATAAAGAGAAAGCAAAACCCAAATTTATTTAATTACACATGTCAAAAGGTTTTTTTTAAGTGGGTAGTGATTAAACTGCATTGTTTCAATATTTATTACTTTATTTTCATTTGAAATTCTTTACGTGAATGCATTTGGAATGCTGCCCTTTCTCCTTTGTTACTCCATAAAAATATTATCTGCATAGAGGACTGATTGGATGATTACTAGCCATTCATTCAACTTTCTGACATAAGTTCCCAAATATCAGCCATAAAAAGTGGAGAAACACAGTGGCAGACAGAGTCAAGACAGTCGGGATCCAGGTTGAAGTGAAATAAGACAACATAAAGAATTAATAATGTTTAAAAGACACAAAATTAAGTGGGATAAACATGACCCAAGAATGAATATTAAAAGACTTGCAATAAGATGGTTGCTAAAAAGCTGCATCATAAAAAAAAAACTAAAAGCTGGGCATTGGTGATGCACGCCTTTAATCCCAGCACTCGGGAGGGAGAGGCAGGCGGATCACTGTGAGTTCGAGGCCAGCATGGTCTCCAGAGCGAGTGCCAGGATAGGCTCCAAAGCTACACAGAGAAACCCTGTCTCAAAAAACAAAAACAAACAAACAAAACCAAAAGAGGAAAACAGAAAGCAATTATTTGATGCACCTAACAGAAATATTGTAAACAAGAAGACCATAGTAGAGCCAAAGATAGGAAGGAAGAGAACAGGTAACATTGATGGCATTGTACTGGACAGCTGTTGTTTAGTAGGTGACTACTATTTGTTCATCCCATTTTGATGAATGTTTTCAGTTTGTATACTTGAACTCACTGGCACAAGAAAAGATTTTATGAACAGTGTAGGCATTAACCACAACAACTAATAAATGTGATCTCATGAAGCTAAAAAATTTTATACAACCAAGGACACCATCAGTTAAGCAAAGAGGCAACCTACAGAATGAGAACTTTACCATTTTTTTTAATCTAAGAGATGGTTAGTATCTAGAATATATAAAGACTAGCAACAAGAAGTCTGAACATAAGAAAAATAACACCAATTATAAAATGGAAAATAGAAGTAAAAAATAAGAGTTCTCCAAAGATCAGGCACAAATGGATGAGGAACACTAAAATAATTAATAATAATAGTAATGTTATATATCCATAGCCATCATGGTGCCTCAAATTAAAAAAACTTTGATATTTCATCCCACTCCAGTCGGAATGACCAAAGCTCAATAAAACAAACGACAGCAGATGCTTGTGAGCATGTAGGGAAAAGGTAACACTTTTCATTGCCTGTGGGAGAGCAAACTGGAAATGCTGCTGTGGGAATCACTGTGGATGTTCCTCCAAATGCTTCAAATTGATCTACTACAAATCTACCGCTCTTGTACATATACTCAAAGGACTTTACTAGAGAGATATGTGCTCTTCCATGTTCATTGCTGCTCTATTCATAATAGCCAGAAGTTGAAAACAGCCTAGATGTCCAACAACTGATTAATGGATAATGAAAATGTGGTATTTTACACAGTGTATATTATTTATCAGTTAAGAAAAATGAAATTATGAAATTTGCAAGTAAGTGGATGGACCTAGGAAACATTATCCTGAGTGAGGTAACCCTGACCCAGAAAAACAAACATTGCATGTTTTCTCTTATATGTAGATATTAGCTTTTTAGCTTTCCATATGTGTGTTTCATTCAGGATATCCATAGAGTTTAGGAAGTTAGTGAGAGATTAGTGGGGAAGAAGGGAACTTCTGAAGAAGGAGAAATATAATATAGTATTATAATGAAATTAGAATAGGGGGATTAAGTTCAGAGGGAAATGGGAAGGCTAGGAAGTGGAGGGCAAACAGAAAGGGAGACACAGAACTTTTAAAAAGCCACATGGAAACTTATTACTGTAAAAGCTTCTTAAATATATACAAATGTTAAAGGAATTTAAATGGAGTTACCATACAATGGGCGAGGCAATTAACTAGATATCGTATGCTAACAAATAAAATCTCCACTACCAAGAATGGGTTACATCTTTTTGCACCATTGGCTAACAGGGTCCTGTAGATCCCCTCCAAGCATTGTAAGTTCTTACCAATGCTACTGGCTACTCTCCTTAACGGGATGGGAAGACCCTAACATCAAAGATACCACTTAATTAGGTCATTGAACATGGAGAACTCCAGCTGGTGCTTAAGTAGAAGCTTCACCCCTACTGACTAGTGTTTGTAGTGACGAAAGGTACTATGCATGTTCCTGGAGAAGAAAAGTTAATAGTCAGTCTTACTCAGATATGAATTTTGTAGGCTATGCAACAACCTGCTTGTAATATATACCCACTGGTGTACTAATGGCACATGTGTGGTGGGAGTAACCAACCACTCCTTGGATTCTTCTTTACACACTGATTTTTATTACTTATTTATGATTTAAGATCTGCTCCATGAGATGGAGCTGACACTGCTAATGAAGCCAAGAATCTGAGACCGGACAGGACATGGGCCTATGGGGAAACCTATTACTATTATTCTGCTAAATAAACATAGCAGCAAAACAACGCATAAGGACACATTTCTTTTTCTTTTTCTTTTCTTTTTTCTTTTTCTTTTTTTTTTTTTTTTTTGAGACAGGGTTTCTCTGTGTAGCTTTGGAACCTATCCTGGCACTCTCTCTAGAGACCCGGCTGGCCTCGAACTCATAGAGATCCGCCTGCCTCTGCCTCCCGAGTGCTGGGATTAAAGGCGTGCGCCACCAACGCCCAGCTAAGGACACATTTCTATGCCTATAGAACAGTGCTTTGCCCTTTGCTCATCAGAGAAGCTTCTTATAGTAAACAGTAATTAACATAGGGAGGCCCAAGTGGACAACTGCAGACTGTAAAAGACTTTGGAAAACTCAGCACTAATTCGGATATAATTATCATATGCCTCCCCTCAAGGCTCAGGGATCTATGTAGAAGATCAGGCAGAAAGATTATGAGAGCCAGAGGTGATATATGACTCCAAGAAAGAGCATTTTCCAGACACAACTGATGAACTAATGCACATATGAATTCACAAAGAATGTGACAGCACACACAAGATCTGCACAAGTTCAAGTCAGGCAAAATCCCCACAGAGCTGGGTAGATAGGCACAACACCCCATCTGGAGGCAGGAAGCTGTTTGCAATTGATGACTGCCGGGAACGGGAATATCAGTTTTCTTCAGTAGAGTGACACACGGGACATATAAAGCACACTCCAAGGTGGACCTCATGTTCAGAAGCAGTCAAGCAAGGCAAAATGGACTCCATGGTTTTGCTTTGTGTTTGTTGTTGTTTGGTTGGTTTGGTTTAGCTTTGTGTTTGTGTCAGAGAGACGAAGCACAAGAAGCTGGTTTGGTGACGTGGGGAAGATAAGGAAGAAGTTGAGGAAGGAGGAATGTGATTAAATACAGAGAGGGAAATTTTTAAAACGAAAAATGAAAACCTTGGGAAATCTGCATTTCCCTGTCTCTGACTTCTTGTGTGGTCTCTGTGGAGGAGAAAATGACATCCTTACTTTAAAGGGAGTGCATGACTCCAAATTGACCACCAGAACACACCACATTTGTTCCTGGTTAGCTCAGGGGACAAGTGAGGCCAATCAGAGCCACTAACGCTGATTGGAGGGAACATTTATTGCCTGTTTTAGATATCAAAGTAATTCTTTCCAGCTGGACTAGGTGTTACTGTATTTAAAGTGCTGAGCCATTTCTGTGCTATTGTCTCTGTCAGTGAAGCTGAGGCTAATACCTACACCAGAGTGGAGAACAGGGTCAGCCAAGAGGACTGACTGAAAGGCACCAGGGCCCACAGCCCACCGTTTGAGCAATTACCTAAACCAACCTGAACCCATCACTATGCTACTCTTGCCATCTTTAAAAACATGAGGGAATCAATTCAAGATTTTTTCTTTCTTAAGGCAATGTAAATTTTGCTTCCACCGTATGAAGGAGATTATAGATGTGTGTGTGTGTGTGTGTGTGTGTGTGTGTGTGTGTGTGTGTGTGTGTGTGTGTGTTACACAGAGAAGATATTAAAAGAAATGTGGTCTTTAAAAGAAAGCACGGCCTATGATATTGTCTTACACAGAAAATTTACCACTTCCTTTGAAGATTCAACCTGACTCCTGTGACACTAAAGGGACCCCTCTCTTCTACAATGCAATGATTTCTGGTGGTCCTACTTAACTGCTCTTAAAAGTGACAGACCATTCTTTTACCTTTGAGATCTCTAAGAAAATATGTGACATCAGCCTCTTGAGAAGTTACCCACAGGAAAACATTGACAAGTGAGAGAGCATATATTTGAGACTGAAGAAAAACAGGTGAATAGAGTTGGCGAAGAACAAAAAGCAGTGACAATGACAGTGGATTTCAGAGCAGAAGTTTGGGGAGAAATTGTTTTCACCTCTCTTATAATTGAAATCCCTCTAAACACCGAGAGTGTAATATATTCCAGGAAAACATTGCAAATTTTACTGTGGCCTTGCAACTTGCTGGGCAGCAGCACTCTCCACCCATCATACTTTGAAGTCATCATCCAAGACCTGAACTGGGAAAAGATTGAAAACTGAGTCACTGTGTGATGCTAACTCAATGCCAGGAAGCAATGACCTTTTTGGACGAAGTCTACAGTGACTTCAGTTTGCAATGGGTCACCAAGGATTGCTCAGGGTGACAAGCTTTTGTGTACCATCCTGTAAGAGGCTTCTTACTTGAAACACGAGACCTCTAATTCTAACAATATTATAAACAAACCTATGCAATTAAGGCTCACTGCATGACTGGAAGCTGAGATAAGCTAATACGATTATGAAGCAACTAAATAGATCCTGAAGCCATATGATGACATCATGAAATTTTAGAAGCTACAGCTGGCTTCTAGTGATATTTTTGCAGTTGAAAATATGTAGCATCTGGTCTTTCACTTATCATTCTTTGCTGAAGTCGTCGTCATCTTAAATTTCCTTTTATCATGTAGATGTGGTAAGTTTAAAAATAATGTTGGAAATTTTTGATAGAGCATGCCATCCAAGTTCAAGTAAACTACAAGCAAAAATTATTTGCTATTTCAAAACAAATTGCTTGTAAAGATGGGTTGTGCCCAGAGTCCCTGTAATTGCACTGACCAGTTTTGTCCTCATAGTCATTGGCCTAAAGCATGAATGTCTCTTATTGAGTTATGAAAGTCTAATTTTTCTTGTCAAGTATGCAATATTCAACCATTCATTCTTGTGTGTTTTCAGTGGTGGGTCCTGTATCCTTGCATAATAGACAGTTAAGACGTCTGTCTTTGGATATAGGTCTCTTGGGTTCAAATCCAATATGCCATCTACTACCCATGTAACATTTAATGAGTTATTTAATCTCTCAAGTTCCAGGTTATTTATCCATAAAATAAGAATAATAGTAATTGCTATTAAATGACACAATATTTATAATGTACTAAATTGCTATTAAATGACACAAAATGCTTAAAATTTTTCACTGTCTGACATCCATAGGCTCCAAGTACATATTATTCATTGTTAGTTGATCATCGAGCAAATGTCTACTTATTAACAAATACGTATGTGACTTGAGCACTGTACTAACCTTGGGAATTCTTGGCCAAGAAGAGAGAAATAATCTGTTAACCAATTAATTTGTACATAGTGGTATTTTCTGGTAAGAATACATATATATCGGTCAACTAGAGTGTCTGATTCTCCACATAGCAGATTCTGTAGAAACTGCTTTTTTTACTTTGAGAATGATGGAGGACTCACCCAGAGAAAAAATATTGACATTAATTGATTAATTAATTAATTAGCATCACTATGACAAAAGTACCCTAACTGCCTACATAACACATGCTATTATCAAAGTTCACCCTCAGATTTCTCATGATGAGGGGGGACTTGGAGGTACACACTAAAATCTGATTCAGTTCCTGCTATTGGACTAAGCCAATCTCACTGGCTGCTTCTCCAGTCCCATCTCCCTTACATCTCTGCCTTATCAACTCCTAGCCGTCCAGCGATGCCAGCTGTATTTCCTCTGCAGCATCCTAGCCCTGACATCTCATTTGCATCACACTTACTCAGATGTTACCTCCATCCTTGCTTTCAGAACGCTCAAAGCCCCTGACTCCCAGGAGCTTAGATTCTAACATGACCAAGGTACACAGAAATGTGACCATGTTGCAGCCTAGCTGAAGTAAGCACAGACAGAGAGATGTAAGAAGCAAACACAGGGAAAAGAAAACTATGTGTTGACAGGATGATTCGAACAGACTATTCATGTAAAGATTTTTAGTGACAAACACTAAAAGAAAGACCATCTCAGGTGGTGACAATGGCAAAACTTCCTAAGAAGGTTGTCATTTTGCCGTTCTTTTGATAGCACAAAGCAATGAAGGCATGTCTTCTGGAAGGAAAAGGCAAGTCAGTTTTTCCAAATGGATGCATGGAGGCCTGGAGGAAGCTCTAGTTACAATAAAGTACCAGAAGAACTGAAGGTAAAGCCTTTGATTGTTTTGCTTATGTATGGAACATTTATTTGCCTCAGTTTTTGTGAGTGGTAATATAAAGCACACACATTCGTAAGTGTGTGTGTGTGTGTGTGTGTGTGTGTGTGTGTGTGTGTGTGTCTGTGTGTGTAGGCAAAACACCCATACACATAAAAATAAATAAATAAATAATATTAAAAAAGAAATTTACAAATAGTATATTGTGGTGATCTGAGTTCTTCCTGCTTTCTGCTGTTATTATACACTGGATTTATATTGTTTCACTTGTCGTAAATATGGCATTTGCATACAAACTACTGTAGACTAATTCAAAGGGCATTTCAGCATTTGAACATTAATGACTAACTTTTATGTGGATGACTTGGTTAATATCACGCACCCTCGTTATTCACCTGAACCTTTTATGGGCTTGGTGCCTTTGATCTAGCAGATATCTAGAAACATCTAGGACATGATGAAATGAGACTGTTCCAGCTCGTGGTGTTTAGATATGTCAATGGGAGACCTTTAATGCCATCACAATAGCACTTCTTATCTCCCTTCACCAGAGTCGAACACAGCAGAGCATGAGAAATGCATATGCCCAGGTCTCAACAAAGAGCTCATTACCATATTAGACTTAACTGTGCTCAGTTAACTCTGAAGGCTCAAAACACAGGCCATCCGAGCCTCTGAGCACACTTTATTGCCAAATGTTGTCCATATTAAAGAGATTATTTTAGCAAATGTTTCATTAGTGTTTGACTTCCCAGTCAAACTGCTCTTTTCCCTGTGAGCATGTCTCCTTCAAGATGAAGAAGGCGGCAGATGCTGCCAGACAGTTTTCAAACCTATAGGACAATTTCTCCCGCCACCAAATACATTTCATGTTCCTTTAAAGGGAATATCAAGAATGCTTATGCCCAAATTACATAGTTCAGTTCACTTAAGAGCTTTCTTTCTATTTTATATCAATTCCCTTTCACACATCATTCAGACAGGATTAAATTATACACGCTCTAACCATAAGACACAGGGAAGTAATGAGAGTCCACCTGGCTTCCTGGATGGATTAATTAAGTGCGTCATCAATCTCTAGAGTAGGAAGAACTATAAATTTGGTTCTTTGATAAAGAACTGGATATTTACTCCCCCTCCCCCCAAAAAAAGTTGTCCAGGAAAAGTGTTGATTAGGGCTATCCTAATCTTAAAATTTTATATTCATGTTGTGTAATTGGAATTGTTTAAAATGTAGCAGGCAAAAGATAGGTCGTCCATTGTCTTTTGGTATATATCAAATTCCTACTTTTCAAGACAATCTTATAATTTTCTAGAGACTATTACTAAGGAGTCTAAAACAGAAATTTGCCACCTTGTTAACAGAGATCAGCAAATCTGCACCCTGGGTAGCTGGCATGAAGATTGACCAAACTCAAGGTTTCTTATATTTGCTCATGAAATGAAACACTTGTAGAACCCTTACTCCAGAATCCTCTGAGTGCTTGTTATATTAAACAAGACTCTATGCTTTCTGTAAATGTGATACCATAGAAAACAAAATTCTAGATTCCCCAATGGTAGCACAAACTAGAGACAAATCATGAGAAAATGCTGATTTTTGAAGGCTACCTGGGAGCTAACTTTTCCACTATTGTCTCAAAGAATGGAAAGTTTTCAAACAAAGATTTTTTTACAGTACAACTTGTGAGGTGTTGAATTAAAATTTGCAGTATGAAAGAGTATGCAGGCCTGCGAAGATTCAAGAAGAATGGTGAGCTGTATCATGAAACTCTGAGAGAGGCTTGAACTGTCCATGAACTATATCAATATTCCCAAGAGACTATAGCTTGGGTTCCTTAACTTTGTCATTGGGGCAGGGTATTTCATCTTGGGTCATCCAGCACTTCGTCTGTCAAATGACTTTCAATGTCTACCTGACATACAATATACAACGTACACATTAACATTTTGGAGATTCTTAGATGATGTCACATCTTTATCTCTGATTCTGCCTCATAGAGCATCGATTTAGCAGATTGTATTTAGAAGTGCTGCATTAACAAGATACCTTGACAGACGAAGAATTAGGTTTTATTTTTTAGAGGACTAAACATTCAAGTTTAAATCTAAAAAGTATCTCCTGGGAAACATACTAAATGTGACAATGTTTTAGGAAGATGTTTAACAAGAACTTTTACTTACATTATCCTTGTGTCGTTATGGAACTGTGCTATAAGATTATGTATATACATTTGTATATAAATTGAAAAGCCCCCCCCACAGTGAGTATAAAATTAGAATTCTATGCAATAAGAAATAGCACTGTGGCATTGTTTAATTGATTACAATCTTCTCTCTGAGGAGTCCATGAAATATTTGATGGTGGGTTAAGGTCAAAGAAATATGATACATAGATTTACAGTGTCATTATAGTTACTGGACAGCTAAGTGAGTGTTGTCCTAGAAGTAAATTAGAAATATTATATGTTTTGGCATAAAAGGTAAGTTTAGAGTGTTTTACAGCTTTGTTTAAGGCCAGCCTTATAGCGAAGAAGAACCCAGAGCTATAGCAGCAACTCCTGCTGGTAAGAACACAAAGTTTGGATGTGTACACAGTAATGGAGATGTTAAAAAAGATTTCCTTTTAGAAAAGAAAGCTCCAGAAATAGCAGCAGGGAACTCTTGAGAAATGCTGTATCAACGACAGTGGTTTCCCATGGCCTAAGGGATTAAACTCTATGTTTAAGAAGAACTAAACATTCATTTGAAGTGCACATATGCATTTCATGGGAATAACCTTCTCACTGTACATTGACACACTGGGAAGGAAAGAAGGAAGGAAAGGAAGGAAAGGATTAATAACCCCTGCAAAGCTTGATGGGGGAAGATATCATAGTAAGTATATAAAAGCTGATTAGCTTTAACTGTAAGAATAAAGTAGGTTAGTAAATTCATCATTCACAATCTTCTTTGAAAGCTTTTACTCAAAGCAAAAAAAAAAAAAAAAAAAAAAAAAAGCACTGCTCTAATTTCCAAAGTATGGCTGTCTCTTCTTTCTCCAATTCCCTATAGCACCTATCCCAACTACACCTTTATTAAAAAAAACATATTAATTTAAATATTACAAGTGTCCTTATGTGGATACCACAGAGAAATGTGGTTTGTTTATTGGGTATCAAAGAAACATGATATAGTTGACTCTGTAGACTTCGTAGGCAAATGGGAAGCACTTGGTAAAAGAAAGAATATGTTTAATGTATTTTGTACAGAAAAATCACCACACCAACTCCCAAGCAGATAGTTTATAAATAAGATTGACAATGCCATTTCAATATCATAGGTCCTAGCTAATGTGGAATAGAGGATAATGACTATGTTGGAAACTGGTTTATTCATCTACCACATTCATCTCATCCACTTGTTTTGGTAGCCCTATACAGTGGCTTGGTAATGACAATTGTTGGTACTAAGTGAACTTTCCCTCACCTTCCCTAAATATGGTTATGTAGACCAGGGAAGATACCTGGCCATAGAAGACCTACACTGGTCAAAACTACAAAAGAGCTGTTTATGAGTAAATTGAGTTTCTCCTTTGGAGAATTAGACAAATAGCCATGGTCCAAGCAAACAAAGAACCAAGGCATGAAACTGATAGGGCATCAGGGGGAAAAAGTGTGGTTCCTTGGAAACAATAATGAGAGACAAGATCTGTTCAAACTACATCATACATATGTGTGAAATATGTGACAATTATTTTTCACAATTAGTATTGCTGAAATAATCATAAAATAAGTTTATTTTGTTATGTCCACTGGCATAGATATTCCTTACCAATGAAAAGAGCCTTGTACAAGAACAGGTAGAGTTGGGCGTTGGTGGCGCACGCCTTTAATCTCAGCACTCGGGAGGCAGAGGCAGGCTGATCTCTGTGAGTTTGAGGCCAGCCTGGTCTCCAGAGCGAGTGCCAGGATAGGCTCCAAAGCTACACAGAGAAACCCTGTCTCAAAAAACCAAACCAAACCAAAACAAAACAAAAGAAAAAAACCACAAAAATAAAACAGGTAGAGTATTTCTTTTCATTCCAACCAGATCAATATACAGGATATTGGTTAGTAGTCATTAGCCAGTATTACAAGAACTCAAATACAATTAAATACAAATATTAAATTTACTCAAGTTGGATGAGCACTGGATGAGTTGTTGGTAGTCACATGACGATCTAAAACACTTTCTTCCCTCAGAAGCCTTAAATACTGGTCTTTCTGCTTTGTGCTCTTCTTTGAGTTTGTGTTGTGTTTGCCCTGTATGAGATTTTTCTCTTTCATCCAGACAATTGCAGTCCTCAGCTATTCATGCCAATAACACCACGTTATTTCCCATTCCCATGTCTCTACTGGGTAAGCGCTTGATACAAAGGGGCACCCTTCATTAGAATAGAAAACAGTGGGTGTGAACTGAGATTTGGCTGCAAAAGGAAACATATATCAAAACACTTTTCAAACATCACTAGTGCCTTTAACATAGAAAGGTAAACCAAGAAATTGTAACACCTTTAGCCTACAAGATGGGCAAAAGGAGCCCTGAAGAAAAGGGGGCTAATTAAGTCAGGCTAATTCATGCTATGTATTGGTTTTGATACATGTTGGAATAATTTAAATTTTATGATATCAATAAAAATATTATTTAAGTTCAGATATAAATCTTTGGCTTCCATGAGAGTTGCTGGAGAATGACACAATGAATAATAACATTTTCTAGTGTACTTTCTTGGCTTCTAGAACCTGGAGGACTAGATTCTACATTTATATCTTAGGTAAAACTTAGGTTTTATCTAATTTTTATCAACCAAATGTATCTATATGACACTGGAAGATAGGTATAAATATTGTGAAGCCAAATCTACAGTTCTATTTGTCAAGAAACATGACTGATGTGTGTGCTTCTGTGTACTTGTAATGCAGGTACCAGTGTTTAACAAGATCTGGGAAGTTCCTCAAAGGCTGGTGGTATGATTGGGTGTCCCTGAAAACTTTAGGAGGTGGAGTTTAGTTGAAGGAAATGCATCACTGAGTGTGTGCATTTGAAGAGTATATGGGGGTCACAGTTTCTTTATCTATCTACCTCTTTCCATAAAACAAACAGCTTTACTGCAAGCTGTACTTCTGCCAAAGGCTGTGCTGATAAAAAACCCAAAGCAACAAGACCAAACAACCATGCATGGACAAAAAACTTCTCAAAGCAGGATCCAAAGTCAGCGTTCTGTCGCAGGGATAGAAAGCCAGTTCTGAGTGACATACGGCTGCCACATGGCCATCTTTTTGTACAGCAACCCTTTTTTCCCTATGTACCACCAAGCCTGGATCATTGTACAGCATGGCTTACACAACTATAATGTTATAATAAGCCCATTTCTATTTGGATTAGAGAAAGTAAATTTTATTTTTGCAATCAAGAATCCCAGCCATTAGCTGGGTACGGTGGCATACACCTTTAATTCTAGTAGAAGCAAGCAGATCTCTGGGAGTTTTGAAGCCAACCTGACCTACTTGATCTAGTAAGTTCCAGGGCAGGCAGAGTAACATAACAGAGAGACCTTATGTTAAATAAAAATCATAGCCAGAGTATTGGGTTTCTGCATGATGCCAGTACCGCTGATTTAGTGGACCCAGGCAGTAATAAAGACCCACTTTTAATATGGTAGGTGGTAAAAAAAAAATGGCTGTTGTTTTCTTACCTTGAAAAGCAGGTTGTTGGCTAATATAACCTATAACATTAAAAGAATTGGCATAAAAATCACAGTGCGGGTAGGAGGTGGTTTATTCCAGAAGTTTGCCATTTCCTGCAGATGCTGATAAGTTAGATGAAGTCTGACTAGAAGTGTTCTGGAATCAGCCGTGGAAGAAAGCAAGCATTTGCTAGGAAAGGCATTCTCTCACTGACGGCTAACTGCTCTGATGGAAAGCCCAGCAATTTGGGTCTTGCGGTGCTAAAAGTGATCCGCTTTGTACCTAAAATTGAAGAAGTTCTCCGCAGTGACCATGAAACTGCAGGCATAGTGGGAGGAAAGACTCTTACCTTGTCATAAAGCAGCAGTGAGTTTGCAGGCAAGAGGTGATAAATTGTATTGCTTCTCCACCTAAGCCTATTATTTCAGATGATCTCAAGGTAGCCACCATTAATTTAAAGACCAGAGGATGGGCAGAGTCCAAAGCCTACTAAATAAAAGCAGAGTTGGTAGGCAGGAAAGGCACATCTGGCAGGACTTTCAGCTCTGGTAGCTGGTCCATGGAGTGGAAATGCATCAATCTGGCTATCTGGTTGAGATAGCTGTCTTGACAAAGAAATCCCCAACTTTCTCTGATGCACTTTGTGATTGTGGAAACTTAAATATACCTGTGTCATGATATTTCCAAATCAGTGAGCTCTTCAAGATCAAGTATCCTCCCCATGCACCTATTTCAGGTATAATTGCTGGGGGGTAATGGGGGGGTTGTGAAGTATGAATTTCCCAAAGGGAGATCCAAAGACACCAGAAAGCAAGAGGAAAGGAACATGTGAGAGAAGGACTTGGTGAGATTGAGCCAGTCAAGTGAGACGGGCAGAGTCTTGACTATTCCTGCTCAGTAGGTTTTGCTAATTATCATGGAACGGTGGTACATTCTTCCCCGTTCCAAATGGATAGGTTTAATGTGATGATTCTCTTCATTTTCTACCACTGATAATTTATGTGCTGGAGGCTGATAATATCTTCAGTGTGTGGGTTTTTTGTTTTGGTTTTTTTTTTTGTTTTTTTTTTGTTTTTTTTTGTTTTTGTTTTTTTTTTGGTTGTCAACCTACAAGGAGCCCCAAACCAGACCTATGGCAGAGGACTGAATAACATCCTATAATCTTGGTCAGCTGTAGATGTAGTGCCCTGTCAAGAAGAGATTTGCCTTTTGTCCTAAAAGTGGCACAGAGCCTGCTCTATGCATGTTTGTTTGTTTGGGAAACCAAAGGGACCAAGCACAGCAGAAATACCAACATGAAACTGTGGTGGTCTGAGAACATGTCTACAAACAATTCCATTCTCTTCACTTCAGGATGGCTTCCCCCTTGAGGATGGAATGAACCCAGTGACTCACTTCTAATTATAATAAAATGGAAGCAATTGCGTGTGAATTAGACCAGGTCACAAAGGACACTGTGACTTCATCATTGAGCTTCTTGGACAACTCGCTTTAGTGGAAGTTCACTTGTGTATGATGAAGTTATTCAGGCAACCTGTGGAGACATCCTTGCTGTCCTGACTGCCAACAGTCAGGCCAGGGAGGCTTCTTCACATTGGGTGCTCCAGACCCAAGTAAACCATCAGATATCTGCAGCCTTGCCAGCATCCTTCTGGCATCCACAAGAGACAGAGTGTCTCAGGAGCACAAAACTAAGCAGTTCCTGCATTTGTTACCCCTAGAATCTTTGAGACAACCATTTGCAGTTTTAAGCCACTATATTTTGAGGCAACTTGTTATGCATCACCCAGGAATAAAAACGGAGGGTTCCAGTTACTCCCCGTGTCTTTGGTAGCACTATTTTTACCCATCATTAGAGCTCTTCCTACTGAGTGTGAAGTTCTGTCATGTTGTTGTTTTGATTTGTATGTTCCTAACAGTTAATTATGTGGACCACGTTCCCATGGACTCTGTATATATCTTCTTCAGAGAATAGCCTATTCTGACACTTTGCTTGTCAAAAAACAAACAAACAAACCAAAAAAAACAAAACAAAAAACAAAAAACAAAACAAAAAACCCTAAATTTGTTTCTTTCTGTGTTTTTGAGTGGTAAGAGTTCTTTACATTCTCTTAAAATAAAATCCCTTATTACATATATTTGAAAATAGTTTTTGCTATGCCATGTGTTATCGTGTGTGTGTGTGTGTGTCTGTGTGTGTGTGTGTGTGTGTGTGTGTGTGTGTGTGTGTGTGTGTATGTGTATTCTAAAATCATATAATACTTGGCTGTCCATCTAGGTCTAGCATGCTTAGTTGTTCTTTTTTTTTCTTTTGTCATTAGTGCTTTTTGTTTGTACCTCACAAGATTTTGCCTCACCAGGGACTTACGTCATCAGGATTTACTAAGCCGTATTTTCTCCAGAGTCTTCTAGGTTAGTTCTTACATTTAGTTCTCTGATCCATTTTGCATTTGCTTTGAATATGAGGTCAAGAACAGTTCCAATTTTATTCTCTTCACATACATACATGCACATGTATCTCCAACTGTCCCAACACCCTTTGTTGAAAGTTATTTTTCTGGTGGACTGTCTGGAGTCTTGATGGAAGGTTTGCACACACGTGTGCCTTCTCTGGAGTACATGGGTATCAAGAATGAAGACGATTGGCTTGGATTTGTGAAAAGGTGATTTTTCTAAGATTCTTTTTAACAAAGTAAATCTGGAGAATATATGCACGTATCTGTTTCCATTTCTTTTGTGGATTAAGCAACCGCACAAATAATATTTGTATATCACAGTTCCTTTACAGCTTTCTTCACTATAGACAACTGAATATTTTGGAAAACAAGATATGTACTTTGTCTTAGTTGAAAGTTATTTGAACGCATGTTAAAATTTAATCTAATTTTAAAGAGGCTATATAGAGGTTTTTTAGCAAAATAAATCTGGACAACATATGTGCCATTTGAGTTCCCTTTCTTTGGAGAACTAAACAATTGCACAAATTATAAGTGTGTGTAGTACATTATGGCTTTTTAAATTATTTAAACTTGAAAACAAGACATGTATTCTGTTTTCGTTCATAGTTACCCGAAAACCTGTTCAAAAATTTATAGGATTATGTTTTTAATGAATCATATTTCATGATACATCATCACAAGTGCTTGTGAAACCCTGAAAATAAACTTTGGTACAATATTTGCTTTAATTGTTTATACATAGTAAACTGATTTACCATCAAAACTGGCAGATTTCCTTTGCTTCCAAGGGAACCTTGGCTTTCTGGCCTGGTAAACTATTCTCTTTATTTCCTTGTTGGGGAAAGAATGGGTGCCATCAGGCACATTTCATGGAAGAGTCTGCCTTTTTCTTGCGCACTTTCAGCTGCCCATAGATAACCATTTCCAGACTTGACTTTCTTGGAGATTATATTTGCAGGATCCATTGTAGCGCAGAAACAGAGCACCCCCATTTTGGTAGACCTTGGGATTCAAGTACCCCTGAAAGAGAAAGGGCTATAGTCCCACTATGGAAAACTTCAGAGAAAGAAAACAGCCAGGGTGTCTAAATGTCTTTATTCTGGTTCTTGAGACTTTTGTCAGTGCTCAGTGAGAGGCTACACGTCCACGGAGGTAGCTTGGGATAACTGACTGCCTCCAGTGCAGTTGGGATGGATTCTGAAGTCCACACATGTGCTGGTAGAAGCGATCTTAGCACTTCTGCAGCTGCGGTGATACCTGACAGGATCTAGCTCAGGGGTAGTCCTGTGTTCTAGAGACGTTTGTGGGATTGTTGTTGTTGTTTTAGCTTATTTAACCCCAAATTTATTGCATTTTATTCTTGCTTTAAGAAGTTTCCATTTATAGTCTTCCACCCAAAGTTAATAGAAATAGCAAGAGTTGTAACTACAGTATGGTTAATGAAGACACAGTACATAAAACATCCACTCTGCTGATTCTCTGATTGGTATCAAAGCTTCTACATAGCAAAGTGGACTTTATTACACCATATAAACAAATAAATGCTAATGCTTAACAAGCTTTAGATTTTCATTTAACAGGCTTTTCTTTCTTTCTTTCTTTCTTTTTCTTGATGTCGTTAACGGTTCCTGCAGTGGACCTTGTCTAAAACTGTAGGATTCAATAGGGCAGTAGGTGGCCACAGACCCATATCTGCTGAGCACGAAAAGGCCCTAAAACTGTGGAGTGTTGGGAGTTGAAAAGGCACTGCATTTTGGGGACCTAGTGTTCAAAAGAATAAAAGAGCTGGGCGCAGTGGTGCACACCTATAACCTTATCATGAGTTCCAGGCCAGCCAGCACTACATAACAATATCCTGCTTAAAAAAAAAAAACTATCTAATTTTTGTGGTATACCCATTCAAACATTTTGAATATGTTGAATTAATTAATTAATTAGAGAATAAGATTCAAGTGAACAGCATTTCTTTGTACCTGTGAGATGTAGCTACTGAACATTTTAAATCTCACATGAAAGTCACTGTTGTGAGTCACTCAGTGTTTTTGCTGGCCAAGCCTGTTCAAGAGGCAAACTGCTCGCATAACTCCACTAGTGGGTCCATTTGTATGTGATCAGTGACACGGATACATATAGCACACAGCATGTGTACAGGTCTTCTCTCAATGGACATTTCTATTCTCTCATAACTTCCTACCGTTAACAGTTTATTTCCTTCCTGAGCAGTCCTCTCTCATTCTGCCTACTTAGCAAATTCTTCCAACCTTTCACCAGCCAGCTGAAGCATCGTTTTCCCTGTAAAATGTTTTCTGGACTCCCTGGCCTCACTATCCGTACCTCAGATAGAAATAAACACTCTGTCTTCAAGGGCATGACAGTGACTTGGCCAACATCTAGTGAATGCCTACTATTTGCTAACCATAAGGGTAAGTGTTGGAGGTAGCTCAGTGTGAGCAATAGGGGGCTTAGACCTTACGCCTGCACACGTTCATTCTCGAAGGGAATGCTGATAAGTGAACGGTTATAAAAACAAAATTGGCTTGAAGGATGCTGGACATGAGAGATGTAGAGAACACATCAGATGCTCCTCAGACTACTTGTAGGTATTTATAAGAAATAAGCTAAAATATTGAACTCCAGAGGAGTGACAAACATTTTATAATACATCTGTATAACTGAATAGCATCTTTTTACATCATACATGCTTCAAACAAGAACTGACTTTCAAATACAAACTACTCAAGAGACAATTGTATCTTACATATACCACAACACCCATGCAATGATCCTCTTAGCCTGGAAATTTAGATATTGCTTTCTAAAAAATTTACAATTATTGTATCACCACTAGGAGATGTCACTTAATTGGAGGGACATTGACCAGCCAGCATGTATGAGACTCAATCCCTGAGAGCAGAGGAAAATGTCATTGAGTGTGTTTGGTGTGTGTGTAAGTATGTGCCATGCACAATTGTGGAGATCAGAGGACAACTTTATGAAGTGTGTTCCAAGGAGCAAACTCAGATAGCCAGCCTTGTGCAGTGAGTGACTTTATCCTTGAGCCATCTTACTGACCCAGCACTGGCATTTTGTTTAAAGAAAGAACAAACACAAAATGGTCTTCACACGGTACATTAAGATGAATTCCACATGAGGTATGCAATTAATTTTACACAAATGTATTATCCAAAAAGTCCAGGATTTTAATTATTACATTAGGAGGGGGTGAGCAGCTTTGGTACACTATCTAACATATAGCTGTTGTAGTTTCAGCACTGATATTGGACAAGCAGGACAAGACTTGGCTTGCTGGGCAGTGTCAGTGATTCAAAACCTGGTTAAGAAGTGAGAATATGCTTTCCAGAGTGGCATTTGAGTGCTTCAGATATCTGTCCTCAGGTCTGTCACTGTGATACCTGCACCTTACTCCTTGGTGAGAGCATCACTCAATTACATGGAATCTATTACTTAGTTTAACTTTACAGTAATTGTGACAGGGCATCTGGATTCTTAGTCTGTTCCAGAGAAGAAACTGCCAATCAAAAGAGAAGAAAACGTTTGTCTCTTGGTAACAGAGGCTTGAAATAAAATGCAAACTCAGAATTTTGTGTGTGTGTGTGTGTGTGTGTGTGTGTGTGTGTGTGTGACAGAGAGAGAGAGAGAGAGAGAGAGAGAGAGAGAGAGAGAGAGAGAGAGAGAGAGATGCAGAGGCTTTGCACACACTAATCAAGTGCAATTACTCTTTGCTTCATACCTAGCACTTAGTTTTACAAACTGGTTTCTCATTTTGGGACTTAGTCCTTGAACTTGCTGAAAAGTCCTGGCTGGTCTCCAATGTCCCTCTTCCTTTCTCAGCCTTCCAGTTACAGTCAAGTACCACCATGGCTAACTAAAATCATTCGACAAATCCACTACAATCTACCACAATGATGCTTTTTAATGAGACTGACATTGAATTTTCTATAAAATGCCAAATAAAGCCCAATAAACTGCTTAAGAAAAAGGACACATTTCTAGTACATTTTAGAAAGTCCCTGTGCAATATTTAAAAATATTTTTCCAAAGGAGCCAAGCTCCAATTATGCTGTTCATTTAATTGCAGTTATTTGCTTTTTGTCAATCCGAGATAAATGATGCTTTTACTAACGTGCTTTGAGCAGATTTTGAACTGTGGCATACACAAATACTACTCTGTTACATGAGATTTACACTACATTAGATGACAACAGATTGCACAGGTGACTCACTGGGAGAGATAATATGTATCTTAAAATGTACCATCACCACTAGCCAAAATATTCCTGACATGGGTTCAGGACTGTGCTAGGATATCGCTTTATTAAGAATTAATTTGAAAAACTGCTTTCGCTTTCAAGATTGGGAAGGCACTCTAGACCTTGCTCATTTGAAAAATAGCCGGCTGTATAACTATTACATAACAGTAAAGAATACAGTTTGATCACTTAGGTCATCTTTGGTTTCTATGTGCATCAGTAACTGTTTCCAAATGCTACCAAAAATGCATGACAGTAGATACCTTCATCCACAAATTTGTCTTATCCAGTGAGTATTTTAACGCAGCCATACCACTTTACAGTTCAGGGTGAAGTGAAAATGTACTTCAGTTTTTTGTTTTTTTTTTTATGTCAAATAAAACCAACTTTTACAACCACTCTTTTTCCGCTGGTAATTCTTTTCATGGAGAGATACTAAAGTGAAAAGGAAACGTGACATCTGGGTGGGGAGGGGCGTCAGAAGGAGTCTTCACAAGTAATGTTCGCGAGGAGAGGATTTTAAAGCGGAAAACACGAGAGGGCGAGATCATGGTTTCTTATTATTCTCTCCTCCCTCCACTTTTTCGCTTCACCAATCTGTAGCCCCCCTCAAATTTAGAGGCGGGTTCAGCAAGACAAGGCTGCAGGAAACCCAGGTTTCACTGTACTGCCACCCTGGCTTCGTGATGTAATTGTTATTTATTGAGACTCTGAACCGAGCACAGCTGCTTAAAGAGGTGACAGCCCATCTCCTAGTCCTGTTGGGTCAGATCCTTCCTGGGGGTGGTGCAGATGGCCCGACAGACCCTGCTGGAGACTTCGCAGTGACAAAGCAGCTGAAGATAAACCCGGTTCCTGGGTCCTGCGTCCGTCTAGGGAGCTGAGCTGGGCACTCCTCAGGTCTCCTTCCCAGTTTTCCGCTTGGAATCACGCCACATTAATTACTGGGTCCTACTAGGTGCTGTGGGCATGGGGTCAAAATGACCTAGAGTTATAGCGCCGTCCTTCCTGATTTTAAGCGGGACACAGATTTCTAGGAGGTGGAAATTAGGGTGGGTAAAAGGCAGTCAAGAGAACGCGTGCTGTGGGTGAAATGGGAGGAAGGGAGACCCTTAAGGTGCCAGCCCCTAGGTGGAGACCCCAGGGAAGGGTCAGGGTGTCTTTATTCCTCTGCGGTGCTCACAACGCTTGCCCAAGCCTGGGTGACATGGACGATCACCTGGTCCCTAGGGACAATCTGTCCAGGCGGCTGGACGGGGCCGGAAAGCCAGGGCTCCTGCTCGGAGAGCAAGGCACCCCCCTTTCCCGGTCGAACTGTGTCCTCTCTCTACCTTCAAGGCCGCGCAGCCCCGGGTCTCCCACCCGGAGCACCGGAGAGGAGGCCTGCAGGAGCCGGATAGGCTCCCCAGCTCCAGCGAGCCGCCGGGTACGCGATCAACCCGGGTGACAATGGGAGGGAGGGGCAGAAAAGGGTTAAGAAACTTGGCTGAAGAGCTGAATGGCGTGGAGCAGCGAGGGGAGGGACCCGGCCGCCGCGAACTCGGCGGCGGAGGGAGGAGCGCGGCTGCGGCGGGCGGGCGGCGAGCGAGGCGCTCAAAGTCAGCCTCGCAGACATTGCAGCAGAGCCCCGAACTCGGGAGGCGACGGCGATCGCGGTGCAGGCGGAGGACGAGCCGGCCCCAGCCCGCCCGTGCGCACCGCCCGTGGCCTCGCGCGGCCGCAGGGCACGGCTCACCCGGGAAGGAGGGAGCGACGCGGATCGGCGGCCCGGAGCCGAGGCGGCCTCGGTGAGTGGCGATCGCGGCCCGGGCTCGGTGCAGAGCTGGCAGAGCGGACGCCGAGCCACCCGGGCACGGCCTGGGTGACCGGCCCGGGGAGGCGGCGGAGGCCGGGGAGGCCCACGGGGGACGCCGGCCACACGGATCCCGGGGACAGCTTGCCGCCGCGCCCGGCTCCGGGTCTCCCCGGGAACTCGCGGCCGCCCCCCCCCCCCGCGCCGACGCGGCCGCCAAGTTGTAGAGTTCCCAGCCGTGGGATCGTCCGTGCCAGCCGTGGCGCGAGGGGCGCAGCCTCCCTGGGTGTGCTGAGCCGGGACCCACGCGGGTGGCCGGGTGGCGGGGCCCGGGTCGAGCCCGCTCGGCTGCTCCTGTTGGCCCCGAGCCCCGGGCGCTGGCTGCTGCGCCGCTCGGTCCTGCCGCCCAGCGGTGCCCGCGGTGGCGCCCGCGCTGCTCCCCGCCTTTAGTTGGTGCCTCCCTGCGCGGTGCTCGCCGATTCCCGGCAGGGAAAAGTGACTCGGACAGGGACAGCGCTGAGCCCCAGGCCCGGCCTGCTGGGCACCAGGTCCCCGCCTGCCGAGGGAGGGCGAGGCTCCTTGCACCGGAGGCCTCAGCCTAGTTTTTCCCCAGCATCCGAGAGCGGGCTTTGCGTTTAGTGTGAGCCTGCTGAAGTCCTCGGAGACGCTCTTCTCTCTTGTGCCACTCTCCTCCTTACTCCGGTTTGAGGAAACCCTCGTCCGTGGCAACACTCTCCGGACCCCCACCCCCATCCTTCCCAAAGTAGTTTCCAAATTTTAATCAGGAGTTGATGTTCAGACTGAAGGAACAAAGGAATCCACTGTGTTTAAAAGGCGGACAGGCGGTGAGCCTGACACATGTTGATCTCTGAGGCATTCCAGGAGTTTCTACCTTCCATCATGTCAGTAATTTAATTGGATTCTGGCGGTCGTAAACGAAGAACAGAACGTTAGGTAATTTTATGTTAAGATACTTTTTAAAAATTAGTGTGTCATTTTAGTTGGTGGTAAAGTCCCTACGTTCTTAGGTGCAAGAACTTTTAACTCATTTTTGTGACATCAGGCTTGAGTTTGTCTGCTAATGTAAATGATTGTGACACTGAGGGAAAACCGTGTTTTAGAGGAAGAGAGAGACTGTCTCAAAGTAAAACAAGATCGGTGTGCCTGCCTGTCTGTGTCTGTGTACACACCTATACATGCGTAAATGATGTATAGTCTTCGTATTTCCTGGGTTTTGTAAAGCAAGGGGCTTCAGGAATTCATTCTTTAAAGTTATGAATTACATTGAACCTGCTTATTAGTGAATCATAGGTTTTACCAAGTGGGCGGCACCTTCCCGATGCTGTTATTCAATGTTCAGTCACCAGTTTGCCACCTTTGTCTAAGAGACAGTGAAGTAAGTCTACTTTTTAAGCAAACAGTGCTTCATGCGCATGGCCCCTAAATGTGGCTGCTGCCTGGGTGTGTTGAAATGTCCTTTTACTTCCAAGTGACTTAGTTGCCCTGGTTTTGCCCAGCAGTTTGGTAATGACCATAGGGTTTAATTGACTCAGGGAGCCTGGCTTCAACACCAATAGGAACTTTCTAGGCTTGGTCTTACTTAGTTCCTATAGACAAAGGAGAAGCAGTAACATAGCAGGCACTACTGCTTAGTCTAGGACTGGATACTTACTCCAGGCCACTTTGTACTCCGGTGGGGAGATTTCTTTGCAAAGTTAGCCTGCAAAGTACAGGAGGAGCTTGAGGAAAACAGGTAAGAAGTAAATAAGGAGGGCAGTTAGTTCGGTGGCTGCCTTTACACAGATGAGAGTCCCTGTGCTGCCTTTGAGACCGTGGAACATCAGGTTTAAAACCCATGAGAAGCTTGAGAACCTGTGTTTTCCAAACTTTGTTAAACTTGTACTTTTCTAATTGAGCTATCCGGAAATATTGTGAGTTAGCAGTGGAGAAGTGTTTGTGGCTGAGGCTAGGGCTGCTCTGGGTCCTCCAGTTTTAAGAGCAAAACATTGTGATAAAAAATAACCTATACCACCACCTAGAGTCTGCTTGTTAGTTTATGGCTCCTGGAGTTTGCTTACATCCATCCCCAGGTCCCTTATGGTTGCTGCATGGTCCAAACATGATTTGAGAAGTTGAGGCTTCCTAAAGGCTGTCCAAAAGAACAATTACTTAAGTCATAAACAGCAAGGGCCAATTTAAATTATCCACGCCACCTTCAGAATAGAAAATTATGACATATCAACTCAAGTGGGCTGGCCTCCAAAAGATATTAATTCAGAAATGTAAGGCAGAGCCTTCTAAGCGTGAGCTTTAGGGGTGGCTGTGACTGCTAAAAGATTTTCTGTTTTCAGAGATTCAAGAAATATTACGAAATAAGTGTTCTCAGTACCTTTTGTGGTTCTAGGGAAACAAAAGCAATGATTAAAAAATATAGAGGGAGGAGTATTGCCACTACAAAATTCTAGACACTGAAAAGGTCAGAGAGAATGTAGACAGTAGTTGAATTGGGGTTCAACTATGTGAGAATCAGGCCATGTGAAACAGAGTGATTATCTGTCCTGCTGGTGGTGGCTATGCAAGAGAGCAGTCTGTTGAACAGGACACCTTAGGGAGGCAGCCTCTGCCATGTGGCGCAGCACATTGTCCAAGGAGGAAGTAATGCTCCTCCTTGTAACGTGTAGCCTAAAAGATGGCCTCCAAGATCTTTAATTAAATATCAGTTGAACAGAGAGAACTAGAGCACTGGATTAATTCTGTCAAACATCACTATTTTAGAACATCGAGGACAACTGAAAATGAATTAACTCATATCTGAAAGCAGAGTTTTATCGAAGGTGACAGATGAGGCAAAATATGTCAGTCTAATGGAACACATGGGGAGATGAGGATAGATCTGCCATCCTCGGCTCTCTAGACAGTTGAGAGCAAAGCAGGCTATTATTAATTGTGTAGATTTCATCGCCAAGCCAGTATAGAAGATCATGGCCTGGAAATCATTTTAAATCAGAGTGGCCTAGGATCTATGAGGTCAAAGGTCTTAGATAATTTTTATTTGTAAGCCTGAAAATTGTGAGCAACTTCTGTCTTCCAGAGAAGCAGTAATGCTTTGGTGTGTGAAGTTAAAAGATCATCCAGCTAAAAATATGTTTAAGACGTTGAAGTTTTAATCAGTAAAAGTTACACATTTTAAAGGGACTCAATGAATCCCTTTTATGATTTAAAATTTAGGTTTCCTGACATGTTTCAAAGTGTAGGCTAGTCGCTCAGTTTCTCTCTCTACCCCCACTCTCCTTCCCTTCCTTCCCCCCTCACCCCTCCTCTCTAAAATAAACAACTTACACATCTTTAGCCATTTTTCTGTCCTCCACGAAAATTGCTTTAATTTGTGAACTTTCTTTTGTAACTGTGGCTGGGTGCAGTTTATTCTGTACTTTTTCAGCCTTCCATTTCGGGTGGCTGCTACACACACGTGAATGGATTTTGTACTCTCAAGTAAGCATTGACTTTTAGAAGGAGGACGACTGAAGACAACACATTTACTGTTACTAGCAAAACCCTGTGTGCCAATATCTTCCAACTGGAAATGTATTTTCATTTAAAATATCTTGACTGCTGTTGAAGAGTTGAAGAATTTTCAACAGAATGTGGTAGGGTGACTTCCTGGATGTACAGAGTTGGGTCTGTGAGTTTAACAGCTGGGCATTCATTTCCTTACATTGTAGGTTTTCAGGAACTAAGGGATGAGCATGTCCATTCAGTAGTAGCTAGATAACAATGGTCAGAAACCTAACACCAGGGTGGACCTGAGGAAGGTGAAGACCAGGCATAGCAGAGGATGAAGCAGGGCAGTGGAATGGAGCTGGGACCTGCACAAAAGTTGGGATGGAAAGAAAGTAAGTGGAGGAGACCTGGTTTCCCGTTCCTGTTTGCATCTGATGCTGAGGCAGGGACATGGATTGCTGATGGTAATGGATTCCCTTCTATGAGGCCAGCACTATTATATAAATAGCGATTGTTGGAGGGAATGAAATGGCTAGTTCTCTGCTTGTACAGATTCACAGTGAGTTTGGAAATGTTCCTTAAGTCTACCTGAAAGGGAAAGCAAAAATTGGGTGCCAGAATAGAACCAGCAGGTACAGTTTACTTGGAAGAAAATGAATATTATCTCCCTTTTTTGTTTCATCTCTTGTTAAGATCTGGAACTTTTAAAAAGTATTATGGGCATGGAAAACTGGGTGCTGAGGTTTGGGTGATGACATGGACATCTTTTAACAGATTGTGTTGGAGATGGCTGGGTGTGACTGGCTAAAGAAGAATGCTTTGTTTAAGTATATTGTGTTATTCAAGGGGGAATGGACAGCGAAGACACCAGAAGTCTCATCAGGGGTTTTATGCAAACAACTTATATAGTTGCCCATCGTTTTTTCTTTTCCTTCTTCATCATTGATATTTAACATTGCATTTGTATATATACTAAATGTGTAGAAATTCTAAAAATTAGACTTTATTTTGAACAAAAACTTCTGTGTTTCTATGGGTATGAAAGATACGTTTTCCATCGTGAAAGCTGGTATGTGAACTAATAGGAAGTCATGTCACTTTTTTTTTTTGGTACTGTTACTATATATTCTGTGTCATGGACCTTGGCATTCTAATTGGTCCCTATACTTTCTTGCAGTCACATCACCCAAAACGTTATGAAGCTTTCAGTGTTATCGATCATCGATATGCCTTAAATAAGGCAATTTTCTTTAGATTCATACAATGGAGAATAGAAGTGGATTTTCAAAACTAATCTATTTTACAATAATAGTAGGATTTTGGATCATGCTACAGTTATTTAGTCTAGAACTCTAGGGGTGCTGTAGAGAGAAACAAATCCGAGAATTGAGAAGTTTGGCAACCCAAAGAGCAAGAAAAAAAAAAAAAAAGCCACTTAGGTACCAAAGCAAAGCATATTTTCTGCATGAGTAAGCTAAAAATATTTTTAATGTTATGTCAGTTTTTAAGATAGATTATTCTTGAAGGTAACCCGATAGATAATTATAAGTTATGATTCATCTGATTTGGTTTTTTTGGTTGAAATAATGCCAAGTAGGGCATTATTGAAACAAAGGCTGGTAAGGTACACCCATACTGATCGCCCTCTCTCATTCAGTTAATGGGACTGGGGTAAACCATGGATTTTGTTTAGAAAATTGGAAACTGAATTCTCATTGATAGCACCAATAGTTGTAGTTGAAATTTCAACAATTTCACTGTCCCCTCAAAGTTTTCACTTCCACACTTAGAAATGAAAAGCTGTACATCAAAAAACACACCTTTTGTTGTTGCAATTTAGTTGTTTTTTTTTTTTTTAATTTTCTGGATTTTTTTGTTTCTTCAAAAACTACCTTTAAGGATGAAAGGAAAGTATCTTTTGTTTGCCTTAGATTTTGAGTGACTAGCCCAGAGTTTCAAGAAACGTTCAATTAGAAGCTGGCTAGGTACGTAAGTCCTTGGCCTGAGTTTCCCACCCAGACTGGGCGCCTCATGCTGGTGTTTACTGAGAGCTTTGGTGGAAGGGAATCTCTCTCTTTTGGACTTCTAATTAAGAAGCCTGTTTGAGGATAGGCAAGGTTACTCCTTTTGAAGCCTGCAATTTCCATCTGCTGCAAAGGATTGTGGGCAACTTGGGAGCTATGGAATTTGGAGCTTGTAGTGTTAGTTTGCTTTGACTGTTTTACTTCATGTCCTTTACCAGCTCTGTGAAGGTACAAGGTATCACTGTGTGACTGGTTTTAGAATAAGTTGGAAAGCTTATGGTTGCCTGTAGTGGTTAAGCTGGCTGCTGGTGGTTACGCCTTTCTAATGGCTGAATTTGCCTAGACATAACGTGCAAACACATTAACTATCATTGCATTAAAAATGTCAGATGTGGGGCTAAAGAGATGGCTCAGTGGTTAAGAGCACTGACTGCTCTTCCAGAGGATCCGGGTTCAATTCCCAGCATCCACATGGCAGCTCACAACTGTCCATAACTCCTGTTTCAGGGGATCCAGTACCCTCATAAAGACATTCATTCATGCAGGCAAAACACCAATGTACATGAGATAAAATAAATAATTAAATATGTCAGATGATAATTTAGCATTATAATAGTGAGGTGGGGAATTATGCTTAGATACACACTGGAAGTGAGAATAATATTTATAACATAGTTTTTAATGTGGGCTGTTAATGGGTTGGTTAAGAACCTAACATATACTGTTAGGATCAATGTGTGTGTGTGTGTGTGTGTGTGTGTGTGTGTGTGTGTGTGTGTGTGTGTGTGTGTGTGTGTGTGTGTGTGTGTGTGTGTTGAGGATTGAACCTAGAGCCTTGTGCATGCTAGGCGTATATGTGGTCTACCACCAAAGAAGTACACCTGCAACCTCAGAGATGATACATTTAAGAAGTGGATGATAACTGGATGGGGAAAAACAAAGTTTAGGATTTTGATTCCTGAAGTTTGAGCTTTTAGTAATGTAGTAACAGCGACATTGATCTCTACACCAGCAAAGAAGCAAATTCCACAAGGGGAGACAGAAAGAAAAGTATGGGAAGCATGAGAAAACTCCAAATTAATTAATTACCCTTGCAGTATTTCACCCAAAGGACCATTTACACAAAGGGTCATGCAGGATTTGGTTTGATTTTTTTTAAAAAAAAAAACATTAAAAATAGTACTTCTGTTTTCTGTTCTACCTCTCTTTTTCTAGTGCCCTGTCTTCTACTAAGTCAGAATTGGATTCTGCTAAAAGGGAAGTCCTTTTGTCTCCCTGGGCAACAACATCCCTAGCACCAGAGGTCAGATGTGATTTTAAATTCTGAGTTTCTACTGCTGTATGTCAGTACATATTGTTCACGACTTCAAACTGGTGATTTGAGAAGGAGTAGAGATGATTGAATGAAAACTTGGTGTGCACAGAACTTGTATTTGGTGTTTCCCCGCCTCTCCATCTCCAGGAGGAGGAGCAGGAGCAGGAGCAGGAGCAGGAGCAGGAGCAGGAGCAGGAGCAGGAGCAGGAGCAGGAGCAGGAGCAGGAGCAGGAGCAGGAGCAGGAGCAGGAGCAGGAGCAGGGTTAGCAAGTGCACTCATACTTAGGAGGCAACTGCTTTGTGCCAGGCACTGTTCTGGCTGGTTTACATGCATTTTTCACTTCTAATCCTTGCAACTCCCCCAGAGACTCATAGAGATTATTTCCTCTAGTTTATAGATACAGAAACCCAGTTTGTGAGTTGCCAGAGTCCCTTGCCTGAGGTCACACAGCTAATTTCATTTTCCACGAGAATTTGCCCTCTTTAGAAAGGGAAACTAGCTGCCTGCTGACTTTCAGGAAGCCATTAGGAAACCTTGCTCTTCCACCTGATAGCCTCAAAACTCAGGTTCCAAGGACAGACCTGCCAGCCTGATGCTCACAGCTCAATTTCTCTGGGAAGGCCTCTCTTTTAAGGGTTCTCCAGCTGCCTACTCTTGACCAGAGGGAAACTTAGTCCCCAAAGGCAGCTGGCTACTTTCCCCAAACATAGTTCCCAAGGGCAGCTGGCCGTTCTCTCCCCAGTACTAGATCTTGGGATGTGTACCACAGAAGTATTGCAGTGTTCTTCAAGGTGGTGAATGCTGCTGTGTTTCTTGATGTCATTCATTAAAATAGCCAGCCATATAGTCTTAGTCCCGGTGTTCCCAAGGCTAGCTGTGTTCGTCCACTTGAGCGAGCTGCTGTAGCAAAAGTGTGTTAGTCTTCCTGGATAAAAAAATTGCAGCTCTTGACTATGCTTCACCTGGTTTTCTTTTTACTACCTTTTCTTCACGCACAGTCATTTTGTTAAAGACTGTGCTATGTTAATCAAGTACAGTCTGAGCTCCAAATAGGAAGTGGAGAATGCATTTGTGAGTTTATTGGAAGGACAGAGATAAGCTACAATTGGCTTCATTTGGGGAGTAGACTTTGGTGAGGAGGGTGCACTTGGATTTAGGAGGCTGGTGGCACAGAGTGTATTTTTAAGTGCACACTGGTCATGTGCTTTTATTGTTGAGGCAACAAGAAATGGAGTTATAAACCTCCCACCCCTTAAAAAACAACAACAACAAAAAACTTGATACATTTAAAATGTATGATATTTGGAACCCCAAACGACTCGGGGTGGTTCCCTATAGACTGAAAGGTACAAACTATATTGGAGACATAAAATGAGATATAAAGTCAATATGCATAATATTTTTAGTGTGCTTTGAATGTTGAATTGCTAAGTAAATGTTGGGCAACAAAAGATTCCCATAAAAGCCGCAAAAGAATGTTTGCTTGTCTTTTATTAAGAGACTAGATATTTTATTCTGGCTAAATGGGAGAGGAGCTCTCAAAGTGAACAATCTGGGGAGGGAAGTCTTCTGTTTCAGACTATGTATTGATATTATTTCTCTAACCCTTCCATGCCTGTACTGACTTAATTGAAATAGACTGAATCTATGTGATAGCAAACATAAGGGGTGGATTGAGAGTTTTTAATTTACCATCTGGTACTTTCTTAGTGTCTACATGCCTTTGTATCAATGAGGCCAAACCCAAGGTAGAGCATAGCTCTGATTCTGAGGAGGCCCTCCTCCCCTATCCTCCTACCCCCTTCCCTAGTGTCATAGTGTCTTCACTAAACTTTGAACCCCAACCCCTACCCCTAATGTGTATCAGGATCATAGAGTCTTCACTGAATTTTGAATCTCCACAAATTGAAATAATATCGTGGTGTATTTTCAGGCTGGGAGAGGACCTGATAGAAAACCATAGATGGGGTGAAGTTAAGCACACCATCTAGAGGGACTCTTGTCTGCTTCCTCCTCAGTGCAAGTACTCACATGTGCTTGGTACTTATTCGTGATTTTCTTTTCCCTCCATCCCAGTCCTTTCTGTTTAGTGTTGTTTCCCTTTAATTTGGCAATTTCTCCTCTACCTACTCCCAGGGATCCGTGCTCTACAATTGGACAAACTATCACTAAATCTTTTAGTACTTTTTGTTATAGTTAACTTCAAAATGCCCCAAAGGAGGAAACTAAGCCTGTAAAAATTTAAGTTAAACTATAAAAATTACATAGTTGGAGGTTGGATAGACCCTGGTTGAGAAGTCATGCCTTGATTTCCTTTGAACTCTTCTGTTTCTGTTTTTGTTTTCTTGATGAAGTCGGGAAGGAAAGAGAGGGGTTGGAGTGGAGAGAGGGAGTCACAGGTGTGATGGACTCAACCTTTGGCAGTGGATCCATCAGTGAAGAGCAAGTTAAGGCCAAGGCCAGTGCTGGGTCTTGAGGGGTGAGTAGTGGACAGCTACATCCCTGTAGTCTTGGTATTTCATTTCCTTGTGGTCCTCTGAGTAGCCTTGGGATTCTTTTCATAGTCCTATGATTTGAATATAATGTCTCAGCCATTTTGTAGCACAGGTTCATGCAAATACTGTGTTTTGAGTCTTCATACATTTTTAGTTCTGTTTAAATAGCAAAAGGGTTGAGGTTTCCTGAGCTTTCCTTCCACATGAGTGTGTCTTTTGATATCATTCTTTTTCAAGTGTTTTTTTTTTGGGGGGGGGAAGTCCTGCTGGTGAGACTTCAGGGGGTAGCTTCTCTGACATTTCTAGGAGACACAATCTCAAAGCAAACTCCTTGATCCTCTGGCTCTTAGAGTGGTTCTACCCCATCTTCCAAAATGATCCCCGAGCCTTTGGTGCAGAGCTCTACATTTTCATCAGTTGTGGTTTTTCTGTGGTGGTCTGTGTCTGTTGCAAAGAGAAGTTTCCAGAAGAAACTTAGATAAGGCACTACACTTATCTGTGGGTAGAAGGACACATATTTAGGATGTAGTCAGGGATTATGCTGGCTTAGTAAAGTGATGGTTGTAGGTTCCCCTAGACAAGGAACTGGAGGCAACTGAGGAATGCTGAGACCTGAAGAAATAGTCTTCCCTAGAGAAAAGCATACCCATTGGTTAACATATCAAAAAGGGTCAGCTCTGAAAATGTACACAGAAGTACCATTATATGGGCCAAGCAGGCTGTATTTATGTATTTAGGAATACGCACACATAGGGACACACACACAAATACACACACACCACCACCACTAACAACAACAGCAACAATAATTAAAGAAAAAGAGGCTATGAAATTTGAAAGAGAGCAAGGCAGAATATATGGAAGGAGTTGTGGTGAGGAAAGGGAAGGGAGAAATGATGTGATTATAACCTAACAACATAATAAAATATAAAAAAAATTAAAAAGCAGCAGTGGAGCTTCCTATTTGCAGACTTAGCAGAACCTGGCACCATTTGTTGACTGGTGTGACCAGACTACTCTCAACCAGCCCGCCTTATGTCGACCAGTGTTCTAAAGCTATCAAAGGGGCTGCTTGGGGCCTTTTTAGTCAACTGAGAGCACAAAAGCTGTAGTTTTATATGCTTTGAGCCAAGTCTTCCCCTCTGGAAGAGAGGAAGAGAGCAAAGCTAACTGTAACCCTTTCCACAAGCCATAAGCTGACTGAGTGCCTCACCTTGGAAGGCAAATTGGAACTGTCTTGCTTGTGGTGACAGTGGGCAAGAGTGTCCAGAAGCTGCCTGCACGCCCTCAAGCATGGTCTTTCCCTCACACTGTTATATATTCACCCATCCCAATAGCCCCGTTGGGTGGGTGTTCCTTCTCAGTAGACTAAGAACTTCATGCAGAAGAGCCTGTTCATTGATAGGTAGTTCACACCCTAGGGCCTGCCACACAGGAGACTGTCCAGTCAATGGATACTGTTGACTAGAATTGCACCAATCTCAACCTTCTGTTCAAGGCAACTGTTAATTGTTATGTGGGACTTACAACTCATAGCTGTTCTGCATTTCTTTGCTCTATTTAAATTAGCGCTTCTAAAAGGAAGAATGCTGTATGCTTAAAAATATATCTTCTTTTCAGTTGTATTAATTACAAGAGAGAAAAGTGAACAAAACTGTTGGTGACATTATAATTAATTGACATTGAAATGAGAATTTGTTTTATAATAAATACTGTCTGCAAATTATACAAATTGGATTAGAAAATATGTTTAGCAAAATCTGTAGACAACATTTAATTTCTTTCTTCCTAATTTATTTTTGAGGAAGTGAAACAAAGAGTTTCTGAACCTTGTAAGCAGTTTCCTTAGTTCACTTCTAGTAGCCAAAAGGACAGATGAGCTGGGCGTGTTTAATCGTGTGGATTTGACTGCTTAGGAAGATGGACACATCTTTAAAACGTATCTTAAAATTTGATGTCTAGCCAGATGTGGTGATGTAAGGGATACAGGGGTAGGCAGATTTCTATGAGTTCTAGGCCATTGTGGTCTACAGAGTGAGTTCTCCAAGGTTATGGGGGGGTTATCTGAAGTAAAACAAAATAGCAAAATGTATGTATATATTTAATTTTAAGGGTAGGAATGTGGCCGATGGGACAGTAATTGCCTAGAGTTTTTTTTTTTTCTTAATTAATTAATTATTTCTTGTTTTGAGGTAGAGTTTCTTTGTATAGCGATGACTGACCAGGAACTATAGATGTACACCAGGCTGGCCTTGAACTCAGAGATCTGCCTGTCTGCTTATTGCAGGGATTAAAAGTGTAGGTCACCAAACTTGGATAATTTTGGTTTTTAATACCCTTACAAAGTTAACAAATCAAGAATGATTGATGACCCAAAGCCTGGTAACATTGTAGGATAAGAGTAGCATACGGAGCCCTTTGTAAGGTTTAAAAGATAAGTCTGCTCTTCTCTGGCCATGAATCCTGTTATAGTGGCATTTGTGCTGATTGATAATTAATAATTGCTGGTGGGAGGCCCACAACAAAATTATGTAGAAATACAGTTCAGAAATATGTAGCTGCTGAGAGGTTTGGTTTTAAATGCTAGATAAAACATACATTATCTACTTATGTCTATTTGGACTTCAGAGATTGAACTCAGGTCTTCTCGCTTGGCAGCATGTACTTTTGCCTGCTGAGCCATCTCACCAGCCCAAAACACAGTATTCAGTGAGCACAACTTCACCTGTACCTGGCAATCAGTGATTGTCAGAGCGTTTCTTGAGTTTGACCAGTGATTCATCCACACTTTTCACTTTTTATTCTATCTTTTTTGTGTATGGGGGCATTTCTAGACAGGATTTCTCTGTGGCTTTGGAGGCTGTCCTGGAACTAGCTCTTGTAGACCAGGCTGTTCTCAAACTCCCAGAGATTCGCCTGACTCTGCCTCCCGAGTGCTGGGATTAAGGCCGTGTACCACCACCACCAGGCTTTTTATTCATTCTTGTATGTTCCTCCCAATAATGACCAGGAATTCTTTCTTTGTGGGCGTTGTTCTAATAATATGAATTCACCAACTGACTATTTTCACCTTGTGTACAACTCCCACCCTTAACATTAGAATTACTAGTTGTTTTGCACAAGTCAAAAATGATGCTGCATTTGCAAACTTACACGTTCTATTAAATAGTAGGTAACCTTAAGCTTGTGAAGTTCAGAATTAAAAGTAGTTAAGAATGTTAATATAGAAATGAGTTTAAAAGTTGTTCCTTTTAGCTCTGTAAAAAGCCTAAAGGTAACATGCATTAATTTATTTTTATGTATGGCTGTGCATGTGTATCTGTGTGAGTTTATATGCACCATGCATGAAGGTGGAGGCCAAAGGGCATCAGATCCCTTGCAGCTGGAGTTGCCCTGGCTTGTAAGCTGTCACGTATGATGCTGGGAACAGAACTTAAGTTCTCTGCAGGAGAAGTAGGCCAACCTTAACCACTGAGTCACCTCTACAGCCCCGCAAAGCTAACCAATATGCATTTCCTCCTATATGGTATAAATACTTTAAATTATATGTCATTGATTATCTTTTAGTTGTTGTGGTACAGTGAGAGCAGTAAAGAATTTCTTCTTTTGCAGTGAAGTACATGGAAGGAGAATAAATAATACAGATTACTATGTGATAAAGCTAGCATGCCAACTAGGACTGTAGGTGTTTTTTTATTTTACTGTGAAGTTTAAAAAGATTTTGGTTCTGGTTTTTGTAATTCTTATAACTGAACAGAAGTCCATATTTATATACGTGTAGAAAAGATCCACTCGGAAACATATGAAGGCTAACTCTGTGTTGTGATGTTTTATTCTCTAGCTCAAATTATTGGCTCAGTTGAACTTCCCAATGAAGCATCGGTGAAATTACCTTTGCACATACTGCCTTGGGGGGGGGGGAGGGGGCGGGAGTCCTTGACAGTCCTTGGTGACCCCGGCCTTAGGATTTCTAAAGTGGACAAGGAAGTGAACACAGAAGAGGAAGTGTCAGTGTCTTAGAGGAGAAAGGAAAAATCACTTCTAAACTAGAGTGAAGTCATGGTTTATTTTGTTTCAGGAATATATTTTTTTTAATGTAGCCTAAAGGACACTGAGAAGTAAAATAGTATTCGTAACGCCGTGCGGGGTAGTTTAGCTGTTAATCATAGGCACCGTGGTGTTTGATAGCCGTGGCGAAGCTATGAAATGGGTGAGTCATTTAATGTTTTCTGGCTTGTTCCTTTTATAAAATAAGGAGGTTGGGTGAGAATGGTAATGTGGTTCTTCTCAAGTCTGTAAAACTCAGCGTGACTTCGGAAGGGAGCTTGGAGCTTGATTTTTCTTTCTTTCTTTTTTTTTTTTTATGCATTGAGTATCAAGGTGCGTAGAACCTAAAGCTAAGATGATGCCCCTTGTGATTTTTGGAGCTTGGCATTTAATATTTTACAGCAAAGTTTTTAGTTTAACATAATTGAACTTGTACTGGATAGGGTTAATAGGCTAGAACAAAAGGTCAAAGCATAAGGCATTAGGCTTAATTAAGGGAGAGCCGGAGTGGCAGGGGTGTGTGACAGTTAAATGGGTTTCCCACAGACTAATGTCGGTTACAGTGCAACCATGCCTCAACTTAAGTGGGTTATTTTGTGCAAAGGGCAGCGGTGATTAGCAGTTTGACATGCCAGACACTTCTGGCCAATCCCATCTGTTTTAGAGGTTAAAAAAGCACACCTCTATGAGCTGATGGATTGATTTGTGTGCCCGTCTGGTAAAGATTAGAAGTCCAAGGCCGGTGCTGTAAATGTCAGTTATGGCATATTGTACTTTCTTGGTTGGCTCATTGTTTTAACCGTCAACTGTTTTATAATGGGGGATAACGGCTGTTTATGGGGTTGCATACAAAATGGGCGGGTGAACAGGTGAGGTAGGAAGGGAAAAATATTTCCTAGATGAAATTGTGTTTCAACATATTCTATAGCAGGTGCCTCTAAATTGTCTGGCATGCCTTTGACCTCTCCTTTACAGTTTGTGTCATTTTGACCTTTTGTCTTACCTGAGCAACATTGTCAGTCCAGGATTCAGAGGCATCTTTATTTCAGCACCTCCTTTTCAGTCAGGTGGATGGTTTAGCCCCCTATCAGTGTATGCATTTTACAAGGCAGAAAAGGAAGAGAGAAAAGGGAAAAGAGTCCACACAGTGTGCACACCGGGCACACACTCACTGTTTTGCATCAGGAATGTACGGAAAGTGAAGCTATTGTACTCAAAGTTTTCCAGTGCACGGTGATGTGGGAAAGAGACCCCATGAGGAGCTAGTGGGGAGCCTGTTCTTTGGTCTTTATTAGCATTTCCATGGGACAAGCATTGCAGGGCTGGGCAGAGAGTAACCAAGTTCAAGATAGGATAGCTTTAGTAAACAATGGTTGGGTACTAATGAGCTACGTCTTATTATATATATAACAGTATACTAGCTGGTATTGCATAGTGCCTCTGAATTAGCTATAGATATATAACTGACATACAGGAGTAGTCTTCGCTTGCTTCAGTGGTGTGAAGAAAGCAGAAAAATATTACCTCCTAGACCGTGGGGCCCCACAGACCGGATTGAGCTCTGTGCATATCAGAGGCATGCTGGGATTGAGGCCTTTGCCCCTCCAAGGGGGCCGACTTTAAGATAAAATGATCATTACGATGTTGCAACCTCCCAACACACAGAAAAGGAAAAGTAGAATGTGTAACATATATGCACTGCATGTTGTAGTGGTCAAGGAATGGCAAAATGCTGACTTTGTGTAGATGTTTTAGAACTTAGGTTAGTGTCATCATCATAACTGATGTGCTAGAAAACTGGAATCATTGTCTCAGGAGATGGGCCGTGAGAAGTGTTCAGAGAAACAAGATGGCCTTTCTGTCAGAAGCTAATGTTAATTCAAATGAAACACTGTAACCAAGAACTTTGGAAGTCATGCTGGACTTTTGTCTTCAGCCTCATGCTCTTTCTGATAAAAGAATCCGAACCCGAAGGCCCTTTTAGAAAGCTACAAATTGCCGGACCTTGAATTGTGTTTCAAAACTAAGCTCATCCAAAGTGAATTAATGTATGGATAGATTTAAATGAAGCCTTTTAATTTATTATTATAAAAGGATAAGGTGGGGGCACAGAAAAGTCGGTGAAGAGCTTACTTACTGTGTAAGCAAAAGGACTTGGGATCCTGCAGTTGTCACACTTGGGATGAGGAGGCTTCGTCCCTGGTGTTCTAGGACCAGTTAGACTTGCTGGATGGGTGAGCCATGAGTTCAGTGAGAGACTCTGTCTCAAGAAATACAATGGAGAGTAGTAGAGGAAGACATCCAGCATCAACCTCTGACCTCCTCACTCATGAGCACACAGAAAAAAAAAAAATATGTGATCTTATGGTACTGGAGTATATTTAGAAATGTAATAGTTAAGTACCCAGTCACCACCATGGTCTTTGTGGAGAAGCATTGGTTGAAGTGGGCTGGGCCTATGACACAGTTAAAGTCTCGCCCTTCAAGGCAGCAAGAGAAGGTGAAGACACACAGATTTTGTAATGTCATTGTTTTTCTTTCCCTAAGTCATTTTTAAATTGCAAAAGATTGGCTTGAGTGATACAATGTAAAGGTTCTTGGTTAGCGAATTAGCTAGAGGAGCTTTCCCCAGCTTAACAGACAGGAGCACCTTGAGAGCATTTCCTGTGCCATTATATTAACCCCCAAACAAGTGCTTGATGCTCTGCACTGGTGCTGGTGTATGTACTTTTTTAAGTATCTTACAGCCCATCTTTATAGTTTCCTTTCTTTTCTAGGGGTGAATTCAAGTGTTGTGATATCTAATTTATTTTAGAATTGCATTTTACTACAGTAAAGGAACCGTTTTGTATGGCTGTTGTTTTAGTGTGTTTTGATATGTTCTGGAATGTTGAATAGCACTCCCTGTGCCCTGTCCTTTATGGTAGTGGATTTCTTTCGTCCTGTGGTATTTCCTTCCTCTTATTAATGTGGTGTTATTGGACTTGAGACATGGGCAGCACAGTCCTCTAGTCAGACAGTGGAACTTATGCTTGTTCCACTTATTAAAAATGAAACAGAAACTCTTGGCTTTTTTTTTTTTTTTCAACTGGGGCTGGAAAGGTCTTGTGTATGTTAGGCAAGAACTCCACCACTGAACTCCATACGGTCACAGCCTCAAAGATCCCCTTTTAAAGGAGAAAGAAAATCCTAATTAAAGTGTAACTATTATCAGTTTTCCCACTGGCTTCCCAAACCCTCGCTTGGAACCTCCACTTGCTCCCATTCCAATTCATGACCTCTTTGTCTTTTAGTTGTTAGCATAATGTATGTATATAAATGCAAACATATATTAAAAACTCCATGCTGAGTCCCTTTACCATTGCTTGTGTGTATATGATTTCAGTCCTGGCCACTTGCTGTCGGTTAACCAGTTAGGAGACTCATCCCAGGGGAAGACTGTTTCTCCTGTTCTTAGCATTTCTTAGTTATCTGTTGTTCTTTGTTTCTGGGTAGGGCCCTGTAAAATTCCCCTCTTCCATGTTAGCGTGCTCATTGGTGTTGTCATCATTCAGATCTCGTTTGGCAGTCATATTGTTGAGGCTTCGTGGGTGAAGCTTCCCTGTCATTTTTAGCAGATCTGATCTCACAGGAGAGTTCCTGTGCCTCTGGCTTTCATAATCCTTCAGCTCCACACTTCCATAATGTTCCCTGAGTTTTAGATGAGGGAGTTGTCTTGTAAAAGTGTCAATTAGGAAAATGATTAGAAACAAAGGCATATATATATTATATATTATATATTATATATTATATATTATATATATAATACACAACATCCTTCCTAAATAATATTTTTCCTAAAACTATAGCTTTTATAGATTATTTTTAGCTTCCAGAAATGTTTGTGGGATGGTAGAAAATAATAGCTATGCTATGTGTTTTGGTTTGTTAAATGCAGCTAAAGTAGATGGAATTATTCGTTGCCTCAATTTAGGCATGGAAATTCTAGTAAGAAAGCCACGGTATGTGATAGACTTACTCAAACATATTCTTGTCGTCTTGTATACGTTTGTGGAATCAGTGCGTTTATGTGTGTGTGCACAGATGTCTGCACCTGTTGATTGCATTAAGTGTGTGATGTCTCCTAATGAGGGGTGGAGAAGGTGCTTCCACGAGGTTTTAAGTGGATCATTTCTCCGAGGTGAATTGCATACATTCTACATTTTGTATTCTGTGACCTTGCAGTCATGACTTCAGCCCAGAATAGTTTCAAAGTCATGTAAATGAATGCAATTAAGGTATTGCTTATCATCTTACATAGTTCAGATGGAACCTTACTGGATAGAGAGGTTTGCTGGCCTTATGAGGAAGGTCAGAATAAGGTTATATTTTATTACATAAAATGATACAGCAATGTTTTTATTTAGCTGATGGAAAACTAGTGTCATAATAGAAAAATCATAACTTTTTTTTCTTTCTCTAATTATCTGGATGCCTTTGTCGGGTTTTTGCTTTTGGTTGGTTGATTCTTTGTTTTGTTTGCTTGACTCTCTATTTCTCTCCAGAAATAAACTCTTTTAAGGAGATACACCTTTTGATTACATGTAAAATGCAAGGAACATCATACTCAGAGTTGTAATTCTAGATGTCTTTGACTAACACATAGAAGCTGATATCCTGACTGCTGATGGGTGGTGGCTCTGGGCTTGCTAAGTGGATGTCCTATGAGGACTTGTGTGTGATGTGACAGTTGGCACAGGACTTTCAGCCCATAGAGTCCCATCGAATTGGTAGGCTGATTGTGGGTTGGAGCAAGCACTGTTGTAGACACTGGAGGCTGCACTGAGAAAGAACTGGATGCGACTGTAAATGTGTAGATGTGAGATATAGTGGTTACAAGTGGCTTGGTTAGCACGGGAAAGCACCCCACCAGGAAATGTGGTGTGTGTGTCTGAGTCTAAGGAGACTGAGAGATCCTAGCAAAATCAACATGAGCTAGCTGCTTCATTTTGGTAGGTTCCTGTTCTGCTTTATAGATTTATTTTTAGTACAGCTGGGATCCTGGAGTACTGATCATAAGTTATGGATTAGACAATGAAGAGGTCAACAGTGTAAACTCTTTGTGAGTCCAGTGGAATAATGCTATAGTGAGATCAGGGTGTGTCTGCCATACCTTCCCTGTCTCTGGCTGACTGCCTTGTTTGCTGGCCCATTGATCAGCATAACATTTACAAAGCCAATGACTATCATAGTGGAGGCCATGTCTATGCTGGCTAAATGCTTCCAGCAGCTGAGCGTATCCAGCTTTGTAGTGTTGGGTCTGCCTGCTCCCCAAGATAGTTATGAACAGAGCCCAACACAAAATCTTAACTACTTGCAACACAGAGAGAAGGGGGGAGGGGGAGGGAGGGGAGGAAGAAAGGGAAAGAAAGAGTCAGTTGTTGGGTGCTTGAACTTGACCTTGTTAATTAAGTTGGGATTTCGAAAGGTTGGATGCACCCAACTTTCTCTTTGCCACTGTCATTCTGAATTGAGGATGGTTCTAATTCTGAGTTTAACTTACTGCTCCTACTGGGAGAGAAGCATCGAGGTGTTTCAAACTTTTCATGTCAAGAATGGGAATGTCAAACACTTCCCATGTGCTTTCTCCCAGAAATTCTCCCGTGGTCCAAATTCTTCTGTATCCTCAACATTGGCTTACACCCTGGAGAGCAGGGCACAGTCTACTGCTAGAGTGAAGACAGGTGTTGTCTTTTTGCAAGTAATTCTATAACATAGGTGGTGTAATTAGATGTGGTCAGCAGCCACACTCAAGGAAAGCCTGTGTGTGAGAGACTTTCTCCCAATACATGTACGGATTTGCTGCTTCCTTGAGATAGCTTATTTTAGTCCATTGTTAATACCCCATTTTCAAACACGTTATTGAAATCATTACATGCACGCAAAGTAACACACATCTCTCTTTCTTTCAGAAGTGCGTGGATTGTGAGCTATTGCAGAACTCAGTTCTCAGGACCCATTATTTCAACATTTGGCAGAAACACATCCAAAAGGTATTGTACTTTGTCTCATTGCTTCATTTTTAAAATAAATTACTTATGGTCAAGCCTTTCAATGGTAGGACGATTATGACGATTATGCTTTATTCTGTTCTTTTCTTTAATTTTGATCTGTGGATATACTTCCAGCCCATCAACAGCCCCGTTATTTCTTGGCTTGTTGTGAGACGTGATGCAGTAGGTTATGATGGCTGGGATGTGTTGGAGCAAAACCGCTCACATTTTTATGGACAGGGAGCAGGTGTGAGGTGGGGGACTGGGGGAGGATGGGAATAGGAACAAGACATGCCCTTGGAAGACATAGCTGTAGTAACCTACTTCTAACCAGGCCCACCCTCCTAATCACCATTTCATTGTGAATTCATCAGGGTTTAATCCGTTGATGAAGTTAATACCCTCATGATCTAGTTCCCTCTCAAAAGCAGTAAGAGCTGAAACGAGCCTCTAACAAAGCGCCTTCTTGGGGACCACTTCATTGCTAAACCCCAGTGAAAAGGTTTCCTTCTTAATGACCCGTCCATACTTCTTTAAAAAAACGTAGCCCTCTCTCTTGCTTGGAAATAGATCGTGGAGGACTACATAAATATAATTAATAACATAATGTATCTGTTAAGGTTATACTGAGTAATGAGCTATTAAACAATGCGTTCACCAGCTGAATATTCATGGTCCACACTCATGTGTAACAGCAAATACCAGTTTTAGAAATTATCTTAATCATTTCTCAAGCAGCCTGAATACTGAGAGGAGGATGGATATTGCTTTGTTTCCCAGAATATGGGAAATCTTCATTCTGAGATGTTTTGCTCTGAAAGATTCTTAGAATTTTTACAATATTTGGGGGGAAAAATTGATGTGCTTAGAAATCTTGGAGTTTTAAGGAATTTGGAGTTATTTTTATTAACCGAAGATAAGAATTAACTATTATACTTGCACACTTAAAGATGAAGGATCCAAGAGTAGTGCTAAAGAGGATTCTTCCGCTTCTCAAGCCCTCATTTATGAAAATGTATCACGATCTCGGAAGAATTGTGTGTGATGAGCATAGAACTGGATGCCACCGTTAAAGGGAAACTCAACATTGAACTGAAGTGTTATGTGGACAATTCCTTTATAAATTCGGAATAGGAATTGTTCTGAAGTAATTTCTTTGAAGATACAGTACATGAGTCATGCTCTTTTTTGAAAAACTGCTCACTTAGAAGGCATTCTTCCTGGAAGTGTAACTTCATCCCGTGAAGGAGCCTTCATTCCTTGGGAACTCTGTGTAAAGTGTGTGCCTCAGTTGTCAGGCTCCGTGGGTGTGCCCAGGTTTCTTCTATGCAGCATGCAAAGCAGTGTCTTGGCACGTGTTGAAAGTCACGTATGACTGAAATTCCATCTGGTGAGCACAGGACGTCCCTTCCTTACCCTTTCAGCCATTTACTAGCAGGGCCTCTCTTCATCGTGGTTTCTTTGATGTCAAATCACTGGATTTGATGTCAAATCATTGGAACTGAACTTTTATGCCAAAATGGTGTGGAACAAATACAATTTCCCTCTTTGGCCGTGGATTTGTGCCAACCCCTAGTGGATCACTGAACAGTACTTTTGATTTCTATGTTCTGCCTTCCCCTGTATGTCCATGAGTACAGTGCTTTTTCTCTTGAAATTAAGCACTCCTTTACCCATGACTTTTGCTGTATGAAGTGTTACAGCCAAACTGACAAATTTCTTTTTCACAGTTTCGCTGGTAGATTTGTTTTTCTCCAACACCACTGTAGTAACCTCAATATGATTTTTTTCCTAATTAAGTAAAGAACTTTTACTTTTCCACTGAAGGAAGCACTTTATGGTTTGAAGCACAAAGGACCATTACTAAGTAAATAACATGATACTATGACAGTGACTCTGATACCAAGTGGTTTCCTGCCGAGCCGGCAGGTTACATGTTCAAAGTGGTTATGCTGGACAAAAGCAGGCCTCACTTTGTGGAAATAGACAGTTCAGCATGTTCTTCAGCTATGTGTACTTTAAGACTTAGGAATTATTTGTCTTGACTTTTCCACCTAATATTTTCAGACCGTAGTTGATCTGAGAAAAGTGAATCCACAGGGAGGGAAACTCTGATTTGTTCTAGGATCTTCCATGAAATTCCACAGATGCTCACACATCTTACAAAGTGTTGTAGCATTGACACTGAGCCCACGTCATTCTTAGTGTATTTCAAGTCACCTCTAGAATGTACCCAGTAATACAAATGCAGTGTAAACAACTATGTGTGTTATAGTTTAGAGAATAATGTCATAATTATTATTGCCCTCATTAATATTATTAATATCATTATATAATAATAATGTCATTACTTTCTAAACCGTATTGGGGGTCAAGACAGTCTGTATATTCTTGGGAAATAGAATACCCCCACTAAGTATTTTCCATCCAATTTGTCTAAATCCACAGATGGAAAACCTTTATATATGGGGATGTGGACATCCACAATATTTCTCTTTGACCTGTGTAGCCATGTGGGTAACCACATCACGTTTAATATAATCTGTGGCAAATGCTGGACTATATTAAAGTATGAAGAGTTACATTTGGCCCAAGTGTGTCATATGGACTCTTCGTTAACCAGTTCTTAAGTTTCCTGGTATGTAAACTGAGACTAAAGCATACATCACTAGAACATTGTGAGAAATGAACAGGGAAATGGAGTGTGTTGTCCTCAGTGTACTGTTAGAAAAAGAGAAAATGCTTCCGATACTGTAGTTAACTTGGCATCTTAGACGATCACTGTGACTCAGTTGCCCATGCTTTAAATCAGGATTTGTCATTCCACACATCACACCCTTTCTTTCTTTTCTTGTACTTTTAAGTGTTGTCCCAACCCCAGCTACTCTGTGCTGGGGATTCAAGTTCGCACCTGCGAGGGTCTGCCTACTGCTGACAGTTTCTGTCCTCGTGTCCCTTTGCTGACTGTGTGTTCGGTGTGTAAACCAGCCCTCCTTTCATTTCTGCAAATATTTAGATCGCACAGGGCTAGAGATGGCAGTTTCCTGAGTTTGAGCAGTAAACAAAGCGGTATATTGGAAAGAAAGATGATTTTTCATTTTTCTTCCCAGGAAATCATTTTCAAGTAAATAATTAGTAGACTCTCACCTGGATTTGATTTTCCTCTCATGATGGGTTGCAGGTTTTCGGTGATTTCTTCTGACATATCCAGGTTAAAAGAAGTTTCTTAGTGTAAAGGGTGAGTTTGGAAGTTGGCTTACCACACATGGAGCTGCTTCAAAACGCATGCCCTGAACTACTGTTTGCATTCTTATAGGATTATGGTTTTGCTGACTGCAACAAAACGAAAGGCCCCATAGTTCTTACTGGGTCAAGATGTATTTTAAAATATCAACCTTTTTTTTTTCAGAATTTTTTCTTTTCTTTTTTTATACTTACAAAAAGTCTTGGAGATTTTCCTCCAAGAGGGTTTTAACCAGCTTTACTCCAGTAAGGAAAATCCAGAGTGTGTAATTCCTGGTAGTAACAGAAGCAATATATTTGCTAAGTTTTCGGGTAGGAATTGTCGGAAGCTAGAGTACCCTAAGAATGTGTTTTTATTCATGGTGTCTAGAGGGGTCTGCAAGGACTTGAATGTGTATCTGTGTTTGGGGCACTGCTCTTGGTATAGAACACAGTGTTTTATGAATAAGTTGTTAGTCCCTGATGAAATGAATGGGAGACTGGCTGACCCAGGCAATTCTGGTGGGACAATATGGAAGATTTATTTGTGGTGTCTGTGACTTGACTTACAAAACTAAACTGGCTTAAGTTCAAGTCCTAGCTCTACCTTTTCCTTACGAGTTCCTCACATTTACTGGTTTTGGTCCTTATACTTGGGTACTATCTATTTTACAGTTAAATGAGGCAGTATTTGACTTAGCACTAGTGGCAATGGTTAATATGGCCCTAGGTAGTGTTACTATTACTCTGATGAAAAAAAAAAATCACCTAAGTAACTTGGTAGGGAAGGGTTTATATGGCTTACAGTTCCATATCGTCTCATCGATGGAGGTCAAGATAGGAACTCCCACAGGGCAGGAACCTGGAGACAGGCGCTCACACAGAGGCCATGGAGGGCTGCTGCTGACTGGCTTGCTCCCCTTGGCTTCCTCAGTCTGATTTCCTAAACAGACTGAGTGTTTTAAAGTTGCATATACCACAGAATTACCTCCATGCCTCTGCTTGCTATCAGAGCAATATGATGAGAAAATATTGATGGAAACTTCTGCTTTAAATATTGGCCTTAAATATTTTTCTCTGTGCCATAGTTAGCCAAATATATTTTTAAATGATAGCCTAGGGTTAGTGAAATGACTCAGCAAGTAAGTAAATGCACTTGCCACAAAGGCTCATGACCAGAGTTTCATCCCTGGGACCACATCTTGGAGCAAGAAAACTGACTCTTGTGACGTCTGCATATGTACCCACCTACACACACACACACACACACACACACACACACACACACACACACTTAAAATGGAATCATATAACTATAAAATATAATCAAATAGCTGTTAAACATGAGAGCAAATAAAATATTGATAACTAGCCCTGGTCTTAAATTTACAGATACCATAAATGTAGGGTTAAGTTGAACCTATAGTAGACCTTTTTAACATTGCCTATTTTGGTTCAGTTATGTCTAGAGTAAGTTCTTTTGCTAGTATAAGAATTATATAAATTTGAAAGATTTTTCTTACATCGTGGTGCTTCAGTAATTTTATTGAGACCTGTTAAACCTGTTTAGATAGATGAAGGTTTGACTTGAAATTAGCAGTCAAAGGGTTCTTTTGACTCTTAAGTGACTTTTACTCACCCCCCCACCCCATGTCTCCAGTCTAGGATTTCTTTGGGTTGAAGGGTGGTGCATGTAGGGAACGGCAATGCCCTCACATTGCCTTCTAAAGAGCGTACACACACATGGGGAACATAATTATCTCCTTTAGCTTTGTTTAATTCTTCATCTCCTTATTCCTTTGGCTTTGAGACCTCCCCTCCTGTGTTCTCAACATGCCCTGTCTCCTTTCCTCCCCTTTGAATGAGCCTTTCCCGTTCTGCAGAATGTTTTAAGCACATAGGGATTTGAGCATGATTTTGCAATCTAAGTTATGTTAAATTAGGCATTTGGATGGTATCTGCTCCGGGGTCATCTTTCCTTTTCAGCTCTTTGTTTGTTTGTTTGTTTTATTTTTTGATATAGTGTCTCACTATATAGCATTGACTGGCCTGTACTTACTATACAGTCCTGGCTGCCTTGAACTCACAGAGATTCACCTGCCTCAGTTTCCTGAATGCTGGAATTAAAGGCATGCACCACCATGCTCTGCAAATTTTCTGTTCCTAAGCCAGACAGTAAACATCGTAGGGACATTTATATTAGTACCAGAAGAAAACAGATTCTTGTTAAAAATACCTTGCTTTCCTTGTCATGGGACATCTTCTATTGGCATGCACCATGCCAAAAGTTAATTAAAAAGCTAATGTCTATCAGGTGAATGTGTCTGTTTTTGAATTTGATCTAGCACATTGTGGGAACCCGCAGAATTGGAAAATATTCCTGTGCTAACTGTAATGCATGCGATGGAAGTCCGTCTTCAAAGCTGCTTCGGTAGTGAGTGGAAAGTGTGAGCATCGAAGTTTCCAGGATGATGGAGCCTGGGTGCTTCCCTCTTGATGACCTGCCACATTGATTGTCTCCGCTTTGAAACTCATCGTTGTCTATGCTGTTCCCTAGTTATTTAAGAGCGAGAAAACAATTCCCATAGACTCAAGGGCAAAGTCTCATTATCTACTCATACTATGACTTTTATGATCAGAGAAAATAATACTCGTCAATCATAGGTAGCCCGACGTAGCTGGACTTATTTGGATTCCTCTCCTGAGCAAAGGTGCCAGATTTTGGCCAGCTAGTCTGGGAGGGACACCAGCGTTTCATGGTGGAGACTTTGGCTTGTTGATTTCCAGAATTTGTCTTGTGCGATCACGAAATGCCATGACGTTCAAGCAGTGACTACTCTTCTAGTTGTTCTTTGAGGCTGTGGGGATAGAGAACTCCAAAGCCAGAAGGTTTGCTGTCTTCCCAGAGCGTTTCTGTTGTTGGTGAGACAGACAAAGCAATTCCACCTTATTAAGTGCTAGGTAGAAACAGAAACCTAGAACGAATGCAGCATGGAAGACCTGGAGGATAACAAGTACAAGTTTAGACTGTCTTCCTGAAGGTCTCTCTGACCTGAAGGCTGAGACATGGAAGCTGGAGACAGCTCTTTGGATAGGAGCACTGCTGTCAGGAGGTGTGTAGCTGCTGTTGGGTGAGTGAGGAGTCACAGGGGATGAAGGGGGAAGGAAATGAAGCTGTTAGACAGTTTGCAGCAGCAGAGTGACCCGATATAGCATCTTAATGGATCAGTTTCACAGCATGTAAAACCATAAATAAACCTACTATACACATTTCCAAAAAATCCAATGTAAATAAAAAAAAAAGAAAGAAGTTTTACAGGAGTGAGTAGTCTGTGCTCCATTTAATAAATGGAAGCAAGGGAAATAACTTTAAAGTAGGCAAAGCATTAGGATATTGAATGCAGATTTGGTGCCTCTTTTTATTCTAGTCTTAAAAATTACACACTAAATGTATTTATTGGAATCAGTGACATAGTTTTGAAGGAACAAACCTTGTGATAGACATGGTTTTTAAAAACCTCTCAGCTCCAATAGTAGGAATTGTTTTTATATTCTTTACCACAGTAGTGAGATGCCGTAAACCTTCTAAAGTATAAACACCCAGCCTTTCCTAGTTGTTGTTTAACAGTTTCCTCTGAGATTGAAACATTCTATCCTGCCTTGGAACTCCTTAGGCAGTGCCTTGGAACTCCTTAGGCAGCATGGTCAGGAATTCAGAATAGTTTCAGGAAGTCCCTGAAACAGACCAGATTCAATAGGCCCCTTCCTGCCCAAATCAACAACAACAACAACAACAACAACAACAAAAACCCAAAAACTGAGAGGCCCTCAGACACACCAAGCTACAAAAAAGATTCTGAGACCCAAGGACAAGCAAGCCAGCCAAGCTGCCTGGAAGAGATTTAGACCCACTGAGTGGAAGGTAAAAGGACCAGGGAAAGAACATGATGACCCTGACTTCACACTGAGACCAGGGCTAAGAAAAGAACACCCTGACCCGGACTTGGCCCAAAGCACCTGGGCCAAGGAAAGAACACCCTGACCCTGACCTAACCCCAAGCCCAAGACATAGGCCAAAGAAAAAAAACACTGCCCCTGGCTTGACCCAGAGCCCTGAGACTTGGAAATCCCAACGCCCTTGACTCAGACTCAGGGTTAACAGCCAATGTTTCTTTCCTATAGTAGGATACTTTCTCACTAAGCTCACTGTACATGATCCAAAACCCTATAAAAGCCTTCCCCTCTAACCAGACCCCTGTTGTTTCTCTTCCCAATGTTCAGAAGCAGCTATTGTTCTGTTCTTCCCAATCTCTTATGTAAAGATTTTGGCCTGGCTTGGCTTTGTGGTATCCCTTGGCTCCTGACTGCCAAGATGCTCTTGTGCCGGAAAATCCCTTCACTGGGGCACCTGGAAAGGGCATTCTCCAACCTGCTAAGCTTCCTGCAGGCTGTGCAGTGTGTTCCAGGCTCTCCCCATTGTAAGCTGTCACTCATACTAACGTAGGCCTTAGTAAAGCAGCAGTCTTGGAGTCAGTCCTGTTTCTGTAAGTAACCCCTCACCCATAAAGCAACCAATAAGACTCATTGGTTCACCAAGTTGAACTTTGGTGGTTTCTGGACTTTGGTCTGTCATAGGATCTCAATCTTTATCTGGAGTGAGTAGACCAGCATGTTGCATCACCTCAGGAAAAGCTTTGTCACACAACATAATTGGCACCAGGGCAGAGACATAACAGAGCCAAAGATGAGTTTGGAGGAATGAGTGGATGGATGGTCCTGGCTAAGGGGTAGCAAGGTATGCGACCAAGGCCAGGCAGCCTGAAGGGAGAGCATCCCCGGGAGAAATTCTAGCACAGTTGTCTTTTTCTATGTGGTGTGTGTTAATATGCTTTTGTGCTATGACAGGGGTTGCTTGGTTCTTGCTCTGTGTAGTGAGACCTGCTGGCAAGGCTGAGCCCTGAGGATTAGGAGCGTATGGGGGAAGAATCCCAAGATGGCAGCCTTTGTCTATGGGGCATGTGGTGGCATGCTTGCTGGACGAGTGGGGTCTACCATGTGAAATGGAGGGACCCTGGAAACAGTCAAAGGTTTAGAGAAAATTTTGCAGTCTTTAAGTTTAGTGCAAAAGGGTGGGGCTGGTCAGCCAGCAGCAGCAGAAGTTGCCTGGCCGATGTTGTGTGTAGTTCAGAATGGACCTGAGGCTGCAACTTAGCTGTACTTGTTTGTGTACTGGAGCAATTGCAGTAAGGAACATGTGGCTAGCATCCTCCTTGTTAGCTTCTGATTTGGCAAGTACTTTAGATAAAACTTCTTCTTTTTTTTTCTATCTAAGAGAGAGCCTGTAAAGAGCAATAGAAAATACTTCTCAAGCCCATCCTTCAGGAGAAAAATCGGGGATAACTGTAGTTCATTGTATAAAAGGAGACCTTTATGATGGTCCAGTACAAGAAACAGGTGTGATGAGGAATACTCAGGCCTTGCACTGTTGAAATTACGGAAGACTGTTATACAAGCAATAAAGCCTGTCACACACAGCCTGGCTAGTGAGGCTGTGGGCCATGCAGCAGAGGGGATCCTTCTGACTGCTTTGGAGGCAGAAAAACAGTAATATACAACTTTCCACCCTCCCTTAAGACAAAAGCGCTATAATCTGAGACAATCTGAGGGAAATCAGTACTTGATGAACTAACTGGCTTATTAAACCCACTTGGTTATTTCCATCTGAGGTCCCCACAAATAGCAAGGGCTAGAGGCTCTTAGAGGAGGCACCGAAGCTACTGAGGGAAATCAAGAATAAGAGAAGCTGTGTTGAATCACTGAGCCATATAGAACAGTGCCAACAGGGGAATTAAGGAAAAGGTGATAGATGTAGAAAGGAGGGCAAGACTGGTGTTGAGGGTTAGTGGCTTCCATGGGTCTTTTGGTGGCATGAGATTTTTACAAAGTAGGGACGGCTTTAGCAGATCTAGGGAACTTAGACCAATATGTAAAGAGAGTTTGTAAAGTGAGGGACCACCCAAGAGGAGATAAGAAAAAGGTACAATGGAGAAAGGTCTGTCTGACTTGCTGGAAGGCAGATGTGACAGATTTGTGTCGAGCTGGAGTTGATATGTAAAAAATTGATATAAAGCCAAGCTGTGTGCTAAGGGCTTGCTGGAAGGCATGAACAGTTCATAGAAGACACCCATGATAGAACAATACGGGTGAAAATGATTAAGTCTATCTCAGAAGCGGTATCCATCCAGAGTAAGGAAGGCTACATTTCCCTCCAGTAGGAGAGTATGCTAGGGATGGAGTTGTTTTCCTGATCCAGAAACTCCCCGATAGCCAATTACGGTGAATGGAGAGGGGGCAGCAGCTTCAACTATAGTCACCGTGCCAACCCAGGGCCACTCCGACCAGGGGAGCCACAGGTGCAACAGGGCCCCCTTCCTCCTTGGCTCTGAGTAGATCTGAGCAAATGAAGTCACACCCTTGAAGTTCATCATGCATGGAGAAATGTAGGGGGCCTCCATGGAAGAGCTCCAGGATATGGAAACATAATGGCTTGGGAGAGAGTGACTAATTAAGTGAGTGCCTCCAATCCAACTTTGATCTGTGGAGGAAGCAAGTAATAAAAGTGGTTACGACCTCCCCATGCTGTATTAGACCTTGCTTTGTTCAACTTTAGCATAATCTTAGTGTCGAGACTCTGGGGTCACCTGACCCCTTGCTTGGAACAGATGACAACAGAGTTTCAGAGTGCTTCTCCAAGGCTATCCCTGTGACCCCACTATTTGTCATGGGATGGTGGTTCAGGATGTTGTCTTGTCTGGCCTGTCCTCTGGAAAAAGGTTTTGTTATATAGATGATGTAATGATAATGTCTGAGTGTTTCCCAGATTTGGAAAGCCATTGTCAGAGACAGCCAGTTTCAATGGTGTGCCCACCTACTTCATATCCCTACCGGGACTAGGCTAATTGAAAAAGAAAAAACCCAAGAGGTACTCTACCTGGGTGGGACAGGACACTCCCAGAAGCCATAAGGCTACTGAATAAAAACCTTGGTGCCAGAGATAGATTATCTCCTTATAAATTGTTGGTCAGGGAAGCCCCCGAGGCCCCTAAAACTTTTTTATTGCTACTGCGGTGTTGTATGCCAAATGAGATGCTAAGTCCTATTGTTGAGGATGCTGCACGCGCTTGCTTGGGTTCCAAGACATGAAGAAATTAGGCTGGGACTGAACTGGAAACTCCTGCCATGGGGGCTGCTGGTAGAAAACTCACCAACATTATTGCTCGGCTGTGACCCCTGCGTGCTAAAATACCACATGCCAGGCAGGAAGTGCCTGCTTGTGCAATAATGGCTCAGTTATCAAGGGTAAGACCAATACCCTGCTATTGGAATCTAAGGCCTGTTCTACAAGGAGGAGTTCACCATGTCTGGTACTGTAAGCCAGGATAAAAACCTGTGCCTGGATAGGTCATAGAACCCAGTAGTACAACAACCATGTTTCTTCAAGATAAATGTGTGTTTACACCTGTAGATCACTGTTGTTGTCAGCCTCACCACATAACCACTGGTGATGCTACTGAGAGCACGTGACTGTCAATAGGACACAATAGCCTATTGACATCTGTAGTCATTCCCACCCCATTCCAAGGCTCAGAGTAAGCAGTAAAAGCTAAGAGTCTCTTGCAGACAAGCCAAGTTACAAAAAAGACTTGTAGACCCTGGGAGAAGCAGAAACCCGCTGAGTTGCTTGGAAGACCAACTGATGTGTGTGCTGGGTCTCCAGGAAATGTTTTTGTCACAGAACACTAGTATAGGATGAAGGATGCTCACCTACAGTTCAAAACAAATGAAAGCTATCAGAATGAATCAGTGCTGCATCACCCCGTGATGGTGAAATGAGTGGCATTTCTTCCCTTTCTTCTGAAGAGGAGTTAGTTCAAGATGTCAGATCACTGCACTCATTTGAACCTGACAGGGACAGTGGCTAAAAACTTGACTGTACACATTCCATGACCTGTTCAGAGCATTTCAAAATACCTGTCACGTGATAGATACTGTGGAAATATTTAAATAGAAAACTTGATTTAGAACATTATTATCATTTCTTATTTAAAGTTTCAAAACTACTAATAGGTGTTGTACAGTAGTTTTCCTTGAGTGATATGCCCTACCTCTAAAGCAGTGCCATAGGGAACACTGGACTTTAATTGCTTTGGGGCTAAAAGCAGTCTAAAAGGAATTCTTTGTTGGGCAAATACTTTGCTGTGAAGGCTGAGTTAGGCTTCTCCCATGACCCTTTCGCTCATCATGACATGTCTCTAACTGGTGGCCTGTGACACCAAGTGGGAAGAAAAGCCTGTGAAGACCTGGGAGCCCCTGAAGAGCCTTGGTGACTCCCATGTCCCTGTTCCATGAGCTACAATCTAGCAAGCATTTGGATACTTTGGAGTCCTCAGTGGCTGATGATAATGGGTTAGCCTCACTCTTAGATTATTAGTAAAGCTGTAAGCTTTTATCTGCAGGTCTGCTTTCATGTTCTTTTGCATGTGTTCTTCTCTTCACATACGCTTCTGTTTCTATTTATTACTGATTGCTAATTAAGGAAAAACCCATTGCCTGCCCGTTAATGTGTGAAAACTTTTGAGATGCGTACCCCAATTACTTCTTATCACAATGGAGTTGCATTTGCCAAATGCAGCCACCTATTTGATTATAATCATGACTCACTCTAAATGGGGTACACTTGACTGTCTGCTGTCAGGAGTGCTCCGGACTTCAGAGTTCCCGCTGCTTTCGAATATTTGTGTAGATTTTATAGGGGCTCACAACCCAACAATACAAGCTGCTCTCAAATTGGAATGTCGTTGATGTCATGTCAGAGGCTTAAGAAGTTTAGGTGTGAAGCATTTTGGGTTTCAGAGCATCCTTCTCAAATGGTGCTCACATTATGAAACACATTCCTAAGAGCCGGCCACCTTCTGCAGATAGACCTTCCTTAATTCATTGCTTCTACCAACCAGCCTCTCTCCATACCCACACCTTAGCCTCACCACTGCCACTGCCACCTTTTGCAACCCCGGACCATTTCTGAGTCTTATGTAAATAACTTAGCTTGTTCTTAATAGCGTTTCCTTTTTTCCCACCTGGATGCTTAAATAGTAAGAAATTTAATTTTATGCTTTTGTTAAGTCTCATGAAATCATGGTATTTTGTACATAGTCTCCTGAGATTTGTTCTTTTTAATTCATTGTGCATTTTTTGGTTTGTTTGTTCTGTTTTTGTTTGTTTTGGAAATCATGTATACTGCTTTATTTATAGTTCATGTATTTTCTCTACTGGATAATATGATACTGTGTGAATAGATCCATTCCCTTGTGAGTTGATATGTGGGTGCTTTTGTTTGCTGGGTGGCTCATTTTGGTTTTGTTACTTGCCTGTTGCTGTGATAAAATACTGTGGTCACGAACGACTCACTGAAGAAAGAGTTTACTCCAGCTTTGGGTTGTCCAGAGGGTAGAGTCCATTGTGGCAAATGAGAACAAAGCAGCAGGTGGCAGGAGCAGGAGCAGGAGCAGGAAGCTCACAGGAAGCTAGCAGGTCACATCTTTCATCCATATTTGGAAAGCAGGGGAGGGAGGGAGTGCACATAGGAAGTGAGGGGAGGCTATAAATCCTCAAAACCTGCCCCATTGATGCACTTCCTCCAGGCTCCAGCAAGGCTGCACCATCTAAAGGTTTCATTAACATCCTTAAACAGTGCCACCAACTGGGGACAGTCTGTGAGCCTGTGTAGGACATACCTCACTATGAACACAACAGCTATGTCTGTATTGATAGAGTGATACACACATAAGATGCACATATGTATATATAGTCATAAACACACACACACACACACACACACACACACACACACACACACACACACACACTAGCTGTTACAAAGCATTGATGGAATAACCATTGGTTTTGTGTGTTTCACACAGATAAGACTCTAGGTTACATACCCAGAAGAGAAGTGTAGACAGTATTCAATTGTGTGAGACTGTGCTAAAGTGTTTTTAGGAGGTGTTAGACCAATATATGTTTCCAGTATTATAGCAGAAGCTGCCACTCAGCTATGGCCTTGCCAGAAATTGGCTTCAGGGACCTTGACTTTTCCCAGTTTAGTGGGAGCAAATAGGATTTCTCTTTTTCTTTTTTCTTTTATTTTTTTAAAGCCGGTTACAATTTATTAAGAAGTGTCTTCTTTATTTATTTTTTAAAGGATGGTGGTAGCACATCCTGAGGGCATCAAGAGAGGGTTCTGGGAGATGGTGGCATCTTTTGTAATATTCATTTGCTTTTCTATGCTTCCTAGTGAGGTGTTGAGCATTGTTTCCCATCGCTGTCTGAGATTGTTATACTCTTCACGGAGTGTTTGTTTATGGGTGGGGGATAGAGCTCAGTTGGTACAGTGCTTGCTCATCACCAGGTCCTTCAATCCCCAGCACTACAAATAATAATAACTTAAAGGTTTTTTTTTTTCTGTTGTCTATTGTTTTGTTTTTTTAAGAGGAGGGAAGAAAGGAAAGCTTATTCATGTCTTCTACAACTTTTCATTCAACAATGCATGTACAAATTGAAAATTGCTTAAAACTACTGTCTGCATTTTATTTTTAAAATAAAATTTTGTGAGAAACACACGTACAGTTGCAGATAGTATAGATACCATTTTTTGACTATGAGTTTTGTGGGTTTTTTTCCTTTATTATAGTTACTAATGAATGGAAGTTTTTAATGCTAATGCAATTGAATTTATTATGTTTTCTAACTTGCTCTTTCTGTGTCTTAAGAAGCCTTTCCGTGACTGTTCAGATACTTTCTATCTCACTCCCTTGCTCTCTCTCTGAGACTGGAGTCCAAACTAGCCTCCAACCCACTGCAGTAGCTGAGGATGACCTTGATTCCCCTGTCCTTCTGTCTCAGCCTGCACCACTACTGAGCTCAGGGTTCATAATCTCTTATGTATTGTTTGTAAAATGTTAGTCTCTTGCCTTCATCTTTGATAGCCTAATTCCTCTGGAATTTGTGTTTTTCGATAGCAGTAGGGATTCAGTTTCTTTCAGTCAATAGGTAACTGATGGTTTCAGGACACAGTGACTGACGTATTTCCTCTGTTGTGATCATCTCGGTGCAGCTTGTGTATTTATTTCCCCAGAGCATGCTAACCTCACTAGCTTAACTTTCAGAGCTTCATAGTGAACCCTGGTGTTCGGCAGAGTGAGGCCCCTCTGTAGTCTTTGTGACTCAATGGAGTAATGTGATTGACTGTTTCAGGTCCGATTAGAATCACTTTATAAAGCCTTTTGTAATTAGGTTGACATTATATGGAATGCATATGCATTGGCTAGGTTTGAGAGGAATTGTTTTCTTCCACTGGGTCGTCCTGCTTACCATAAGGTGGGTTGTTTAGTTTCTGCTGTTAACGTCTGCAGCATACTTTCCCCGACAAGAGTGGACAGTGTTGAAAACGTACTTGTATTTTTTTAAGTATGTTTGGTTGTTGTCTTCATATCAGTTTGTGTTTTTATTTCATACAATTTTTTGGACTGTTTTCAGTAAGTGTAAGAAAGCTTGTCGAATGCAGAAATACTTCATCCTTTTTTATGGCTGGATACTATTCCACTGGTCTGATTTAACACATGTCATTCACTGCTCGGTTAAGGGACACCTAGTTTGTTCCCAGCTATTTGCTATTGTGACTTACATCAATGGGATAATGGGAATCCCTGTGTGAACAAAGTTTTCATTTCCTTCCTCCGTATACCTAGGAGTAGAATTCCTGGGGGATATAGCAACTGTTAATTTTTCAGGAACTGTTTAACCCTTGGCAGATCTGCTGTACCGTAGGCTACATTTCCCCTGCAGTGTTTAAGGAGAGTCAGCTGCAGGCCATACCGGAATTCCCCAAGGAATAATTTTAATACCTTATGCTTATGTTAGATTGTGGTGTTTTTCCTTTAAATAATGAAAAAAAAAGTATGGCTTATTTTAGTCAGATCCCTTTTACAGCAGTTTAATTTGCTAAATGTTGTTGTGTGTTTCCTTCAGTCTTTGCTCCAGCTAGCACTGTGATTGAGACACCACGTACTTCACAACACTGACGGTATTGAGTTTGATGATTTCAAGTAGTGTTTCCAGATGTCAGTCACAGAAGACCAGGGTCTCCCCAGTGTTCTTCTGTTCATCTCCAGCAACGTCCCTTCTACTCTCAGTACCTCAGTTTAGCTCTTCTCACTGTACCATGTCTGGGGAATAAGGCAGTACCATCATGGAGCTCCCTCCCCTGATTGTCTTTAATGTCTAAGCCTTGTTCCCTAGCCATTAGCGCCTTCGGTTTGTTTTTGTTTTGTTTTTGGTTACCACTATAGACTTATCCCTTCATCAAGGGATGTTTGCTTTGCTTACCTTCTGGGCTAACTGGATCGATACTGATCTCATTTGCATACAAGTTTTGGACATACTTTGATTTCTCTTACTTAAATAGCCATGCACGACGTTGTTTGGATGTTGTGAATGTTTGCATGCATGTGACTGCAGGAAACTGCACAGCTCTTTCCCCCCAGTGGCCAGGCCCCTCATATCTCACAGGGAGTGTAGGAGGGTGCTGGTCACTTTTTTGTCAACTTGCCCCAAGCAAGCTAGGGCCTCTTTTCTGAGAAGAGAGAATTTCAGTTGAGAAAAAAAAACACCCCAAACACAACAACAACAACAAACCCTCTACCCAGATTGCCTGCAGGCAATGCCAGTGGCATTTTCTTGATTATTGGTATGGGAGGGCTCAGCCCATTGTGGGTGGTTCCACCGCTGGATAGGTGGTTCTGGGCTGGGAAGCAAACTCAGAAAGTCAGGCGGAGCAAGCCAGTGAGCAGCCCTCCTCCATTGCGTCTGCGACAGTGCGGCTTGAGCTCCTGTCCTGACTTCCCCCACCCACTTATGGACCCTAGCCCGGTAAGATGAAGTAAAGCTCCTCCCCGCTTTGTGTTTTTGTTGGTGTTTTATCATGATAGAAAGTGAGTCAGTACAAGAGCCACCACCATCTTTGCTAACTTCGATTTTTTTTATAATAATAATAATAATAATAATAATAATAATAATAATAATATAGGTATTCTATTGTGTAGTGTGATCTGTCACTTCATCTGCATTTCTAGTGAGTGTCTATGATGGTTACCCTGTCATGTGGAGGTGAAGTCTTCTTTGAAATGTTCTCCCATCCTCATCCAGTTTTTTAGTTTTCTTTGGTTAGATTATCTCATTCTTTAGTCCTACAGCTTTAATACGTGCCAGATGCAATGTCTTTAATCGTGGATATGAGTTGCAAACATTTTCTCCCTCTCTGCTACTGGCTTTTTAGATAACAGATATCTCTTAGGGACTTCAGCGAGGTTCAGTTATTTTATTTTTATGGGATGTGTTTGCACTACTCTACTTAAAGAATCTTTCTCTAACCTGAATTCTCCTGTTCCTTCTTCTAGAAGCATTGGTCTTCTTGTTGCTTCAGACAGTGGTCCAGATAATTAGTTTTATAGGAAGCAAACTAAGGGTCAGTGTTTATTTATTTACTCATGTGTTCTTATGCTTTTCTCACAAACTACCTACAGGATTGCACTTTCTCCCATGAATTTCTATGGCACCTTTGTCGAAAATAAAATAACCTTGGGTTTTGTTGTGTAGGTCTTGCTTTGTGCCTGTACTAAGTGTATGTATTAGGTGATTTTACATCTTTTGACTTTCACCTTTAAAAACTTCAGTTTTTAAAAGGAGCCTCGTGTGTGTGTGTGTGTGTGTGTGTGTGTGTGTGTACACATGAGCACAGGTGCCTGCCTATGCCAGAAAAGTGTCTCTCTGCCTTCCTAATGCTGTGACCCTTTAATACAGTTCTTCTGTATGCCTCTGCCTTCCAAGTGCTGAGGTACAAGGCATGTGTGGCCACACCTGGCCAGGGTTTGATTGCTTCTTTAGCTTCCTTTAGATTTGTGACTTGAGATAACTTAATATCAGCTCTCTTATTCATCCAGTAGCAATAAAAATGTTATAGGGTTCTTTTAAATTGCATGTGTGCAGAAGGCTTCTAGTTGTGCTTGACTGTGATAACTCTCTATCCTTGAGAGTGGAAACAAGATTTGTTCTGTAAAGGCTCCTTCTGCTTCACCACTGTCACCAGACACTGGCCAGCCATTTAGTATGTTCCTTGACAAATCTCCACTTTCCCTCTCATCAGGAGCAGGTATTGTTCTTCATAGAACATTGGTGCTTGGAGACAGTACTAAGGAAGAGATTGCTTGAAGTGTAGAATCATAAAGTTCCATCATTGCTGCATTCTTAAACACAGACAGAGCCAGATGGCAGCGGGCCACACCTCTAATCCCAGCACTCTGGAGGCAGAGGCAGGTGCATCTCTGTGAGTTCAAGGCCAGCCTGGTCTACAAAGTGAGTTCCAGGACAGCTAGAGCTTTAACACAGAGAAACCCTGTCTTGAAAAACCAAAACCAAATCAAACCAAACTAACAAAAGACAAACAAACAAACAAACAAAGTCCCACAGTCAGCCCACGCTCTTCTTCCAAGTTTAAAAGGCAAAAAAAAAAAGGTATTCTCAAGAAGAGAAAAAATATAAAAAGACTGAAAACCTACATTTAGTAGGATGTCAGTGGTTTGATATTGTCTTCCAAGGCAAGGCAGACTTAGAAATTATATTGGGCATAGTTTTCAAGGCTAGGAATTAAGATGTAGAGAATCCCCACGGTTTCTATGGTATTCTAATAAATATAAGCACAGATATGGTGGTGTTTAAGTGCACATGTGGGTATCTTCCTTCTATATATAGTCAAGAAAAGTGATCCCCCCCCCTTACCTCTCTGAGAACTCCTGTTGAATTTATGGTCAAGGTCAGATTTGATTCCAGAATATAGAATTTGGGACCTTCCTCCATGTCTGCTGTTCCTATGTAACCACACTGTAAATACCAAATATGCTGCAGCCTAATTGAAGTGCTTTGTGACTGGGAACACATGCCACTTAATGATTGTTTCTGTGTTTCCGGTTCACCCTTCCCTCCCAATTTATTAGGCCGCTGGTGGAGCAGAGTGGCAGCAGAGCCACCTCTGTGACTTGGGCTACCTCTTAGATGCCTTTGTTTTCTACCTCTACTAGGCGGGTACACTTTTCCATGGTTGTTATTTTCATCTTTTATTTGTTAGTAATATATGTTCATTGACGAAAATTACGAGATATCTATCAGCAGAAAGAAAAAAATACTATTTTTGAAAGCAGAAAGAATGCCTTTATTTTTGTACAGTATTTATGCTAAACACAAGATTGTTTCTTTAATTCTTAATAAGTATCATTCAGTGTAACTCAATTTCCTTAAACTCTGTATGAGACTGTATCATATATGCTATATAATGGTGTAATAGATTGTTATTTAACTACTTTCAGCTTTTTTGACATATAATAGCTATTTCTAATTTGTGCTGTTAGAAATAATGTCTATTATAAACATTCTTTTTTGCTAAATATTTTTACATACTCTCCATTGTTCTTTATTTTCTTCTAAAATAGGGTAGGCCTTAGGTTTGCAAATCACCACACTAAGGAGCATAAAACATTTTGTGGCATTTCAAGTCAGAATGAAACCATCACCACAATTTAAGCTAGGACATGTTGAATTTCCTCCGTGTGTACTCTCCTTTCCCAGAAACTCATTGTCTCAACTTTTTTCATAGTAGATTAATTTACATTGTCTATGATTGTATGCAAATGGAATTACACTCACCTTATTTGCTTTTATCTAGTTAAGTGTTCAAAGATGATTTCTGTCATTATTATTTTTATATCAATAATATAGTAATGCTGGGCTCTACAGTTGTATGGATTTGCCATAGTTTACCTCAACTGGGCATTGTAGTTTTTTTTTGTTTGTTTGTTGTTTTTCCATTTTGATGCTGTTAACACCAAACCTGGTTCTAACTTTGCTCCACTGTCTTTGTACAAATGTAAGACAGCTGATGTTACTGTGATAGAAAAGTTAAATTGTTGGTATTTTGAAACTGAAGAAATTTAAAGTGAGAAAACCTACAGTTATTTTCCTTTCTTATTTTGTTTTTTGGAGATGTCTTTAGGGGTACATAGAATTATGGGGCAGATCAGAATGGATGAGAACACACTAGGAAATTTGCAATTAATGTATTTTTTTTTTTTTTTTTTTTTTTGGTTTTTCGAGACAGGCTTTCTCTGTGTAGCTTTGGAGCCTATCCTGGCACTCGCTCTGGAGACCAGGCTGGCCTCAAACTCACAGAGATCCGCCTGCTTCTGCCTCCCAAGTCCTGGGATTAAAGGCGTGCGCCACCAACGCCTGGCTCGCAATTAATGTAATTTAATAGGCACTTGATAGCAACAACACACCCTTGTTATGGTTTATTTTGTCATAGCAGCTTCTTCTAAGAATTCAGTGTATTTCTCCATAGCAAGGATCTCTTCATTCCTTTAGTAAGCTGACATTCATAACATTTTTATATTTACCTGTCAAATGACTACTTTTGCGTTGAATTCAAACTAAGAAAGATTCTTTGATAAATACATATATTGAATGTCACACAATAGTATTCCTAAATCCAGTTTGGAATAGTGGCCAAGCTGTCCTTTTCCTATTCTTAAGGTGTGCAGAGGACTGAGGAGGTCGGGAGAATCTGGAGACTCCAGTGACATCAGAGCTACTTTTCATCGACCTTCTCAACTTCCTCTCCCACACAGCAGAGACTCAGCCGTGGAGACAGATGGTGAGAATCCGTTCCCTCCGTTCTTTGGCTTCTCTTTGTGACTTTAATGTGTTTGGGTGATTCTTTCTCAGTTGTAAATTAGCTTACAGTTACCAGATATGTGTGCTGTGTTTTATCTGTATGAATTATTTCTTTAGGCAGTGTGGTAAGATCCAATTTAAGGAATTCACAGTAGAGAAATGTAAGCAAATGGTAAAAGAGGTCAAGTGTACAAAAACCAAACTGCTTCTGAATAGAAATGGGTAGATTACTTCTGTAGAGATGGAGTGAAAATTGTGTTTGTGTTGATGGCATTTAATTTGTTTTTATCCAAACCCATAGTTAATATCGGAAATAGTAATACTACTTCATGGAAAAAGTTAATTGTTTGGAGAAGAAATAGAAATGTTTAATTGTTGTGGGCATGTGGAGTTGTGTAAATTGATTACCTTCTATAAGGCATTTTTGAGATGTGATAAAATAATTTGGTTTGCATTAACACAAGAGATGAGTGAAGAGTAAATTCCAGTTGAAATAATAACAGGACTGTTTCTCCAGTGTAAGTGCAGCCTTGGACCTTATGTAATTTATTCCTGGGCTCCAGCAGTCCGTGCAAGCTAGGAAAAAGCAAAGTGATGCATTATTGTGTTTGTAAGGTCTCAGGAAGAGTTTGCTTTCAGCTTGAGAACTGGAAACTCTGGTCGAAAAAAGTAGCAGCTGCACGCTAAATTCACATTGTTTTAACTGACTGAGTCTGGGGAACAGGGGTGGTAATTTTGAGGCAACTTCTGTTCAGAAAACCTAGGTGTGAGAAGCTTAATTGTTCTCCTTAATGTTTATCTCATTTTTATCATATTTTCTTGTCATCTCACCAAGAAGTTGCTTACAACATTCTGTTTTAAAAACTGCATGAACTCAGATGTATTTGGTCACTTGTTATTTTTCACCTTTTTAAACATTCCCTTCCTCTAAGTTAGAACATATATCACCTCTGCTTCTATTTATTAACCATGGTTATTTCATTCATGCACCTTATGCATCCCGTACTGAAATCTGTTGGTTTATATGGTGAAACATTGAACTCCTTTCTCAACTTCTAAGTTGGTTCAAATGAAGGTGGCCCCCCTCCTTCCCAGGTGTGATGAGTTTATTGGCATTTACCAAGATCTTGTTTGACTGAGTTACCAGAAGTTGCAATCACTTGAAGTTGAGCAGGACACTGATGGGGAACATATAGGCAATATGAAATTCTTAGAAAATCAGCACATTTAGCTGCTGTGGTGGCCCTGTAATCTGACCCTGGAGGCTAAGACAGGGCAGTATTGAGTTCCAGACCAGAGTGGTTAGTGAGTAGTGGTGTCACCAGTAGTGGTCAGAGACATCATGTCTCACGAGAAGAAGTGGGTCTGGGCAAACTATCAGTGTAGATTTTCCTTCTGAGAAGAGTGGACGACTTTGAAAATACAAAAATAAAGCATCGGTAGTGATGTACTTATTTATTTTATTTACTTTAGATCTTTTACAAACACTTAACATGATTCAAGATTTTTAAGGTGATTATATCTGGTTTTTATTTTCTAAAATGAGTTTATGGGGATTAGGGATGTAGCTCAGTTGATAAAGTACAAGCACAAAGCCCGGGTTCGATCCTAACATTGCACAAAACACCGGGCCAAGTGGCGCACTGGAGGCAGAGGCAGGACAACCACGCTTGGTTACACAGTAAGTTCCAAGCCAGCCTGAGATTATATATATATATATATATATATAATATATATATATATATATATATATTTGAACACTCGTTCATCAGAGCCATGGTCAAGTAATCTTTGCTATTGCAGGGTCATGATTTCTAATGTCTATAGCAGGTTTTCTGTCAAACAGTGGACAATGTCACTCTAAAGCAAGATCTGGTAGGTCAGTGTTTGACAAGTTGAAGATATTTATATGTTTTCTTTTTCATAGTTTATCATATAACCACACTCAAGAAAAACCTGTTATACTTTTAAGAGCAGTGAAGTCTTTTTTAATGAAGAGGAAGAACATTGAAGAAACTTAGATTATTAAATATTGAGAGCCATATAAAGCATGGAATTCATATATGAATAAAGCTTTTTATGTCCTATGCTAGTTTTTCCATCTTTGTTAGCTCAGCTCTTTCAAAAAATAGAGTCATTTTATGTAGTAACTAACAAAAGAAATTTACCCTTGTAGGTGAGTTTTATAGAGTTCTACCGTCTCACTTTCTTTGTCCAATATTCATTAGCTTATTTTTATAAAAAAAGCAATTAAATAAAATGAATATATTGGGTAGAATTGATAATCGACTTTGAGTCAGTTTAGCTTAAGCATATGGACACAGAAGGACATGCTTTCTGTGATACATTTTTTCACTAGGAAAATTTGTATATACTGTAATTTTTGTAGTCTGATTAAGTTGTGGGTGACTTTCAGCCAGTGTTTTGAATATTCAACTTTTAGGTTAGAGAAAGAGATTCATGTAAAGTCATAAAAGTAACCAGAGATTTAGTTGATTCCTAACAGGTTGGAATGCTGGATTGGTTGGGTCAACAGAAAAAAAAAATGGAAATGTCTCTCTAAAACTTACATACACCTCTGGGGCTAGTGATCCCTCAGTATGTAGACATGTCATCTGCCATGAGTTCAATCTCCCAGAATCACATGGTAGAAGGAGAGAACTTACTCCTACAAATTCTTCTGTGAGGCACAGAAACTGTGACATGTGTGTGCTCACACATACATTAAACAAATGGAAAGAAAGATTTTTTTAACAAAAATAAACACTCCAGAAAGAATAGTACTGCCTCAGATCCTGAGACACCCCCCCCCATGGAGGCCTGACATCAGGTATTAAATTAATACGGAATTCCCTAGGTACTGTACACCATATTGTGTGGGCACACCTCTGATAAAGTCTAATTTAAAGCTAGCTGCAATAAGAGATTACCAATAATAACTAATGATAAGGAAGAATAATACAGAAATATGGTGTAATAAACCATTTGTGGAGATGCCTTTATCTTGAAGCACTTTACCCTGTGCTAACTGTGCTGGGCCAAGGTGACTTAAACTGGAAAGCAAACCCTTGGCTACATCATGCATTGCCTTTTGCTTAGCACATAACAGTTTGTGAAAGCATTTCAACTTCTGCACAAGGCTGCAGGAACGTGGTCCAGGCAAAACCCAGATCAGTCAATTTAATTGGAATTAATTGTCATAAGTCAAGTTGGCTGCCACCAACCAGTTTGGCTGCCCCATTGGAGCTTCACTGGCTATGGGCAACCCCGGTAAGAGAATCTAGGTGCTTGGCTCAAATGAAGTGTTGGTAATTTCCAACATTGCTTCCATCTCCTTATAATTCCCTTCCTCACAGCCAGCCATCTTACTACAGAGTCGTAGCCTTTACCCTTTACTTAATAGTTGCCCTAATGTCTTAACCACCGGATTTCCCCCAAACTCCAATTTATTTGTGTTGTTTTGCTAGACATTTAATACTTGAGTGATTCTCGAAGCTTAAGGATCACAGAAAAAAAACAAAAAAAAAAACAAAAAAAAAAAAACAACAAGACTTTCTTAATTAATCCTAACTTACCATTACAATGGGAAAAGGCATAATTAACATTTCTTCTAAATTTGATATCTGTAAAGAATGGCTTTTCCTTGACTCTTCTGAATAATTAAAATGACTAACGTCATTTGGGAGGGGAATCCCTACTGTACTAAACTTCTGGATGTGCTTGGAATTTCTGCTATTCTGCGATAGGTTCAAGTGACGTAAATGAAACAATGAAAAACTTCGGAACCAGCTGTAAGCCCACTTTTTTTTTGTTGTTTTTTTTTTTTGTTTTTTTCTTTTTTTTTTTGCACAGACCCTGGTCTTTTTCATTTGGGAGTCTTAATGAATGAATCTTCTTGATCACTGCAGTCTTGGCCTTCCAAACTTGGCAGCGTGTGCGCAGTGAAGACCTGGTTTCTCTGCTGTTTACAGATGATTTCAGTGCTATAGTGCATACACTCTGGCTTTCAAGGGTTCTGACATGCCAGAGTGGAAATTAAGCAAAAGGCATACAGGTTGTTATGTCCACATCTTTCCCCAGACTCCAGGATCTCATGTTAGTGTCATACCCTGTGAAAGTTCCTAATGACTAACAACTTGTGTTCTCTGAGGAGGTAACAGTGTTTCTAGAACGTGCTGTTACCTGTACCCCTATCTTCCTTTCTTGTTCTTATGGTCCTTCCACTCCTTAAAGCCTTCCAGCTTGCAAAGCCCTAAGTCAGCACATGCCCTCTGTAGACTGCTGCCTTTAGAAGCAGTTCCTGCCTGTTTCTCCCTCTCTTCACCCCATAAATAGAGCTCCAGTTCTTTCTTCATTTTCATCAGGATTTTGTTTAACTGTTATCTCTGTATATTGTTGATTAAAAAGCTTGTGAAGTTGGTTACAGACGGGTTGGTCATCTGTTATCCTTGCTGCCTCAGTTCTACCACATGGCAGCTTCTTTGTCAACGTTGACCATACCCTCTTAATGATAAATTCGGAATGATGGAGACTGCAAAAGTGGCAAGCGTTTCAAGTCCTCCCTCATCATCTACTCATTTAAAATAAATATCCTTTTCTTTCAAGTAAACCTTGGGAACAGTTTATCATAGAGAATTTCTCCCCCCTCCCGCCCCTCTTTCTTTTCCCTTTTCTTTGTCTTCTATAGTACCAGAGATCGTACCTATCTAAGTATTTGTGCATTTTAGGCAAGCGCTCTACCATTGAGCACACCTGAGCTGAGGCCGTAGTTACAGTGGACTAGAAAACAAATATTCTGTGTGAGGATGGTCATGATGCTGCTTCTTGGCATTTGCCCCCAGTGTCTCATCAGTGCTTCTCAAACTTCTCAGGACTACTTTGTATTCAACAAGTGAGTTTTTGTCTATGTCAGCCATAACACCTGTTACTTACCATATGAGAAATTTTAACTGAGAAACATTTAGAAATGCAAAATGCCCAAAGGCACATTTCATTAGTCATTAAAACAATGGCCGTGGCTTCTGAATGGCACCATGCACACACATTAGAAAGATGCGCCAAATCACATAGCATTTTAGTATCACGAAGGCAGCCTTGACCTCTTGTGCATCCTGAATGAGGCCCCTTGAGCATTGCTGGCCCATATTCTGATACCACTGTTAGTGAAATTGACTTTTCAAATTTTCGGCAGTGTTGTATACTTTTTTCCTAATATAACCTAACTTTTGTGTTTCCGATTTGTAAGTGTTCTTCTTAACTTCAACAGAGTTCATCATGTTACCCACTCTTCTATTAATGTCTAGACATAGAATGTGCTGGAACCTATTACCAGTGTCAGCTTGGCAGTCATATGACAGAGATGCTTACTCAAGGAGTCATTTTATTTGTGGATACTCATAAGGTCATTCCTAGTCATGCACTGTCAGTAACCCTGGCTTTCAGGAGCTGTCCCTTTTTATGACTTGTGAAACTCCATGTCCGTCTGGTGTGGAAATTCGTCTCACTGGAGAGATTGTGGAAGTTTGGTCATTAATGAAGTGTTACAATGAAGTCTATGTCTTCTTTTGGGACAGTGATAGGCTCGCTTCAAGTCTTTCATTCTCCTCTCCTCAGTGTGCCCTTCCCTTCCCCTTGCCTCAGTCTGACCCCGGATGCTGGCTCTTCTTTTGCTCTCTGGCAGATACTTCTTTGGCCCTAGTGACTCCTGCCTTTTTTTTTTTTTTCACTCCCTGCTCTCGTACCTTGGCTGATACTCTGTTAAATTCTTTCTGAGGTCTTAGCAGGACAGTCAGTCTCTAGAGTATTTAACGACTCTTCACTTCCCTGAATAAGCACTGGGTCTTCCTGAGAGTTCTGGGAATGCAGCATGTACCTTGCAGCTGGATGGTAATCCCAAAATGGCTGCTCATCAGAAACTTGATTGACTAACAGCTCATAGTCTCTTGTTGTGTGGTGACGTCATGATGGGAGCTGGAACCTGGGGATTTAGTATGATTACCAGTGATAATCTCGAAGCACAGCATGAAGCCCACGGAATACTGGGAGTCTTTTAATCTTTTAATTTTTTGTTCTAAACATAGTAGGCCCTCAGTAAATATTTGCCAAGTAAGTTTATTTTTTCCTCATTAGTGTTGTATAAAACTCTTAGCTCCAGCAACTGCGTAATAATTTAAGCCACACCTCTACTCTACATGCTCACTCCTAGCCAAAGGAATATGCCTTTGAGCTGGGTGAATTCTATAATCATGCTACTTCAGAGGCTTTGGCAGTAGAATGATGAGTTCAAAGCCAGTCCAGACTGTGGAGGATTTAAGACCCTTTCTCAGATAAACAAAACAAAAAGAAAAGCAGAAATATGCCTTCACAAATTGGTATACACTGCTTTTATAATAAGCAAAGCCTTTGCCTAGCAATATTGTATTTGAATTACCTACAGCTAATACTTTCAATTCTTACTTCTACCGAAAATTTTGTTTTTCTTGAAATTTCATGCAGATTATATCAACACAATATTTTGTACACCTATGCTAGAGATCTAGTAATTATTTTGTTTTCGTCTTTTGGTGCTAAATAGCATCTATTTTGTAGAACTGTTTGTGACGCAAATTGCTTCCTACATATTCAATCCTGATTGTATTATTTTTTGAGATGTGTCTAACTTTGCCACCCACCTTAATTTGACTGTGATTTCCGATCTGCACCAACTGGTCTACCTCATCTTCTCTCTAAACCATCAACAACCCTACAGCTTCGTTTCTTTGTTTTGTTTTGTTTGTAAAACTTCATTTAGGCATATCATTTCCTATAAGCCTTCCATTCCCACCAGATAAAGGCCTAAGCTCCTTGGCCTGACCTTGACTCAAAAGTCCTTGGTCCTAGTAGCATTGTCAGCTTAATCTCCAGTCACAATAGACAGTCACTCCTTCCTGTTTCACAGGAGCTCTGCTCTGCCTTCAAGTACATTTCTGTGACCTAGAATAGTTGCCATTCTCTTCTGGTGGGTTAACACTTACTCCTGTCTTTAGCCACCGTTCACCACTGTCTGCATACACACAGAGAACTCAAACCCAGGTTGTGTTCAGTGCACCTGTTAAATGCGGCCATCCTAACAGTTGCTAGCATATACTCCCTGTTTGCACAGAGAACAAAGAAAGGATTTGCATGTGCAATGTACACTCCTGTTGTATACCCACTAGGTATTGCAACCCTCGCTGTGTATTTTTTGCAACCACATACCTGAATTCAAGTGAGTGAAAATGTGGTTGATATTTAAGCAGGATCTTGAACTTTTTATTCTGTTCTTTCAAAAGGGAATAATTACAACCTTTTGGGCCTTCATAAATTCCAAGCTGTATACTAACTGCTCTTTGTTTTATTAATTTTGGGGGTCCAGTGTGCACATGTGCAGGTCAGGGAACAACTTTGTTCTCCGCCTTTATTTAGGCTCCAGGAGTCAAACTCAAGTAGCCTACCTTGTGCACCAAGCGCCTTTATCTGCTGAGCCATCTCCCTGTCCAGCAACAACAGTGCCCAGTTTATTCTGCTCAACTGCATTCTGAGTGCCAGCACTGGTTTTTATCATCTTTTTATTTTAGTTTTAGAATAATGATTTTGCAACTTGTCTGCTGGAGCTACTAAATTAAAATACGAAGCCATTGCCCGGGAAAGACCAAACACCCACTTTGTTTTATTCTGTTTTCCGTTGCTCTAACAAAATACCCGAGGCTGAGTAGTGGAAAAGGAATAAAAGTATTTCTCAGGGTTCCGTATACCTGTTTACCAACAGTTCTGTATACTAACAGTCTGAGAGCATTTGCTGACATTTACTTAGCATCTGGTGAAGGCTTGTTTTCTTCCTTTACAGGGCCTCACCTTTGTGACATCATTTAACCCTAATTCCTTCCTGGCATGGAAGGCTCCACCTGCTTAGTGTCATTAGTGGATGAAATTGAGAATGCAGTTCCTAACACATAAATTTTGGGGAGACACACTCCAACCATGACAAGCCTCAACTGCCACTATCTTGTCCTCTGGCCTGTGGGTAAAGATCCTAAGAACAGTGACAAAAAATGGCATATTTACCTCAAACAAGAAACAGGAGTGGGTTTTGCCATGTTTTTTTCATGTCCACTCTCAGTATGCTAATGGTCCTTCCCAGTGTTTCTGTCCCTAATTACATGATAGCATTTGATTGTCATTTTAGCAAGGTATACACAATTGCATTAACCAGCCCACAGCTTGGTTTCCCAAACCTGAAATTGCTAGATTAATGTCAATGGAATGATTCCCTAGACGTATCCTGTCATTGTGCTACAAATCTAAAAGATACAACTGTAGTTTTACGGCACTAATTTATAGTCAAGAAAAAATATCCAGCTTGAATTCATCATAAGCAAAAATGGAAGGACTGTTTACTTTTGAGGGCTCATAGTTGCCCCATCCTTTTTGTGATTTCTTGCTTACATAATTTGTTATGAAAGACTGCTTCGAGGTGAGCCCTCTCTCCAGAATGCCGGTGATTTGTTCTGTCCTGCTCTGGAAGGGTTAAGGGGAGACAACATCCTGTCAAAGACCTTGTTTTTAATTTTGCTTTTCACACTGGCACTGATCCTGCTAAGAGCAGCCCAGATTAGTTCGGGAAACCTTTGAAGAGATTTAAGATGTCCTTCAGCCAGTTTGAAGGTTTTTGTCTTGCAAATCCAGTACAAGGGCGCCTGCAGGCATCTCGACCCTTGCTGGGTTGCTGATGCAGCTCAAGGTCACAGTAACCCGCCCTGTGACATTCAACAACAACAACAAAAAAAAATTATGCGGTGAAACTGCTTCAGCATTCAGCCAACCAAAAACTTCCTCACTGAGGAACTGGGGAAAAAGTCTGTTCCCCCCCTCTTCACCCTTTCTTTTTTGGGGGGCTTTATGATTTTTTTTTTTTTTTTTTTTTTTTGCTGGAGGAAATAATCCCGGATTTCTGGTGTGTGTGATGACAAGGTCATTTCTTAATTAGAACACATGTAAAGAACAAAGCTAAATGGCTTCAAAACAGCTTTGTAGTTGATGGAGAGGATTTAAATTATTTAAAGAGATAGTCACCCATGTATGATGGAAACTGAATTCTAAAGACATTAACTCCTTCTTGCCCATCTTCTTGCTGTTTCTATGCGTGCGTCATGTCTGACATTACAGGGCTGCATTCTAACACACAGAAAATTTGCAGTAATGTCTAGTTTATGTTTGTGAGGCCAAACATAACTGGTAATTCCAATCCTGAGATAAACTTTGAATTGGGTTTTCTCTCCATGACACGTACGTCCTGGAAATGTAACCAAATGGCCTGAGGAAGAAGTGAGGGTTACAGATGTACCCTTTCCTCTAGCGACTGTGATTTATTTATACTGTACTGGAGGTGAGGAAAGGACGGAAGGCTGGGTCACCTTCCTTTCACCTCCCGACGTTACCCACTTCCGATTTAGAAGGCTCGCTGAGCATTTTAGCCTCTGTTTCTTTAAAATCACCAGTGGATCTCATTCAGGGTTTGCAAGTTTTGAAGAATGAACCTTACAAAATTTGTTTCTGAGTGAGGCTGACATTTTAAGGCTATTGACACCGTGTCCGTTAATACTCAGCAGCCTTGGTTAGATTTGCTTTCCACAGGGGGTTGCTAGTTCCTCTGCCTGATTCCCCTTCTGTTGTAGGCTAGGGCAAACTAACCAGGACCCAGTGGGGTAGAGTCCAGGAGAGTTGGTTTGTTCTCCTTGAGACGTCATTCGTGACTCTGCTGTAGTATTGAGGCCCCCAATGAGAGTAATTTTATTGTTATCTTTATAGATATTTTACACATGTATACGTATATATATACATATACACGTGAGCATGCCTGAGCACACACATATATGAAACCATTAAAATAGTTATTTCCTTATGTGAAAATTATATTTGGGTAGAGGAATTTTGTTTCAGTTTTGTGATATTAGCAGAACAGTTCCCTTGGACTTCAGACCCCTTCGCTTCCTCAAATTGATGTTTTTCTGCAAATAGGACTGAAGTGGACTCCAGCCAACTAGCTTATAACGGTGCATAGTAATTTCAGCTTGAGTATTTTAGCAGGTATTTATATTTGAGTGGATAACATGGTAGATTGCATGAGGACTGCAGAGAATTCATTAGGCCTGTTTTTCTGAAGGATTTTCTTCCTGTCAAGAAACATTTGTTTGAGTCCATGAAAGGAAAAGGGACCCACATATGAAGACACATTTTTAGGTATGGATATCTTAAAGGATTTTAGGTTTGCCACAAGACATATTGGAAGGGAATCTATATGCAAGGACATGGCATGATTAAGTGAGTCTTGCCCTTGCCTGGAGTCTGGTGTGCCCTAAATGTCATATATGACCCAAGCTCACCTGCTAGTCATTTCTAATTTACTGTCCTAATCCATCGATTGGTTGTCGCTAATTGTTCTTCATTGACTTCTGTGTAGTTTCCAGTACCTAAAGGGTTGAAAGGTGGCTGTAATTGGCACCCGCAGCTGCTCTTTCTTTTGACAGGGGATAATTTTGCAGCCTATGCTTTGTGTGACAGCTGCCTAATTGGGCATTCTCCCCTTGTAGCAAGCCTGCCTCCTCCTGCCTCCCTGCTGACAAATGGTGGTGGATTATAGATGAGGACAAGCTGACCCATTCGACCTTGCTGAGACAGCGGGGAGGGGCCTCCTGCTACTTGAGGGAAGCTTTAGGTCATTTAGAGGACAAGGTCATGAGCCAGGTGGAGAAATGACATGATATCACATGACAGTAGCCTGATGACATGGTCAGCATGTCAAGGACAAAGGCATCAGTATTGATTAAGCATTACTGCAATACTTCACTGAATTCCCTAGTATTTCTTAATTGTTGCTACTGATTTTTTTTTTTTTTAAGAAACTGGAAGAACGAAGAGTAAAAGAGGAAGAATGCAGATAAGCAGTATTTTAACAGTGCTGGAGCATTTGTTTATATGAAAATAGACTTGGTTGAGGAAGCTTCCTAATGAAGTTTGTTCAGTTATATGGAGCTTTCTATTCTGTTCTTAATTATAGCTTAGTTTGCAGCCCTTTAAATATCAAGGTATTCCAACATTAAGGCAGACAAGTTGAAAGGAGGTAATGTGTGTTGTTATGAAAGTATTTAACAACTTCTGTCATCACCCTACCCAATGACTGGCATACCTTTTGTGTGCTGCATAAAAGAAAAATAAGCCAAGTGAAAATGCCTAATTAAAAATAATGTTAAAACTCTAGATTTAAGAGATCAAATACACTACTGTGCCTCCAAATTATAAAGTGTTACAGATAGGCTTTACACCATTTCGGAGGGCTGAAAATATTTTTTTAAATAGCCTGGACTTATACTTAGTGTAATAGCTTCAAGATAAATGGAAATTCTGTCATTGTTAATATTAAGGCACATGCTCTTTTTGAAGGAGGTCTGAGCTATTCTGTTCTAAGTGTAAAATCAGAAGACTCTGCTGAATCTGTTAACACTATCATAATCCTTGAAACCTATACCTGTGAGTTATGTGGTAGATAGTACAATTTGTAAGGATGTCTTGTTTTTAAGAGCAGGGAACATCGGAATATCTTAACAGAACAGATCATGATTCCCTTCAGATAAAACAAAAAACAAACAAAAACCAATTGTTTTGGATGCTGTTATGTAGAAGCCCTCAGCTGAACAGTGGGAAATTTTATCCCCCTGAGATTAAAAATTGAGGAATGATAAAAGTATGATAATTATTTCACAGAAGTAGACATATGTGTGTTTTCATGGTGTGTGGGTGAGTGTGTGTGTGTGTGGTGATTTTGCCTGTGCTGTTCATGTGTTGAGCTGTTCTCAAACCCTGACTCAGGCGTGGTGGAGAATCCCGTGCCCTTGTACGTGTATACTTGATTAGTAGTTGTGGTTATCTCAGCAGAAGATACACCACCCTCCTCCTTGTATTGGCCGGGACCCGGGCATTGAGGAGTCGAGGGAAAGGAAAAAGAAAAGAGGTTTTGCATTAGTATTCTATGAAAGCCTTACTGTCTGCAGAACAAATTGATTGCTCCGGTGTACCTGTGCTTGGCACCACTGCTGTGAAAGAAAGGTAGGGCTGTGATCTGTTTGATTGTATGACATATTGTGACACTCCAGGAATATTTAACATGTGCTCTTTTTGTGGCACGCGCTATAAGTCTAAGAAAAAAAAAGAGAGGGAGAGAGAAATGAATGAAAGTGTACAGAAGGAGTAGGCTACAGCTTGGTTCACTTCAGCCATGAGTTCATTCGAGTAAGATAATTTTGCTAAAAGGCAGCCACTGGGAACGTAACCTGATTGATAGCGAAACCCTGGAAAATCTTGAGGCACTAATGTGTTTCCTTGCTCGAAATGTGTTAGGTAAAGACAGGATTCAGGATTCATGCTAACTCTTGAGATTTTAGCTATGAAGTGGGAGGGGTCATGGAAACTGTTATGCACATAATTAGTTTAGGAAATTATTTTCACTACATCCTATTCTTAAAGGTCCACTGGAGAGCAGAGGATCAGGGAGAGAGTTCTCATTTTAAAAGGAAGAGAAACAGCTGTTGTGTTGTCTTAAACTACAGTAAGAAATGTGTTATTTAGTTTATTCTTTCCATGGTTCTTCTGTACAACTGTTATATCCTTAGATTTCTGTGGTAGGAAAAGAAATGACATGATCCCGTTTCTGATAGGTTTAACAAACAAACAAAAACTAAATTCTTTTCCGATGGGGACCTGTAGTGGGCAATTTGGGATTGTCTGTGTGAACTGAATGGATGTTGTACTATTTTAAAATCTTATTCACATATCTGCTGTAGGAGTTGGATCCCTCAATATTCTGAGGAGTCCATGAAACATGGTTACAATATCTTGTTGGGGGGGGGGCACATCTGTCCTGTGAGGGAAGAGAAGTGATCCCTCTTGTCCAAGTCTCTTGCCACATGTGAACTGTGGGTGTCCTTTGCCTCCCTTGCCCCTGTCTGTCTGCTGAATACAGTCCTAACACTAGAGGAAAGAGCAGAACAGCAGTGTGTTAATACAATGATGAATTAAAGTTGTCTCATTGTTGACTTTTATATTGTTGAAATGAATGTATTGTTTTGCATGCCATAGATTAGATTTTGCTTTCATGTAAATAAACGCATGATTGTTGAGTGCATACTAACTTCTAAACCTCATAAAGACTTCCAGATGCAGATGGACCTATATAGGCCGTAGGCAGTGATCTAGATTTGCCCTCGTGTGGTTTTAAGGAAAGTGGGTGAACAGGGAATCATCTCACAAATTTGCTAAACTCAAACACAAATATACAAATTCTGACATAAATCAGTGAAGAAAATAAGTCACTTTCATGTCATGATGCATGGTAAGGATATGATATATTTAAAAACAAACAAAAAACCTTCCTTTTATATTACGTGGCAAAATTAGCAGTATCAAGTATATTTTAATACATTTAAAAAATAATATATGTAATTATAAATATAAATAAAATAAATAATATAAATTGAATATAGCCATTGATTGTCTTAGTACTGTATTTTAGTGCAAATAGTTTATGGGTTTCTTACTATCAGAAAAGATAGAGAAAACATAAGCACAGAAGTAAGAACAAGAATATTTTATTTTCCATAATAAAAAAAAAAGTTGTTAAAGTCTTTCCTGGTTTTTTAGCTGTAAAAATTTTTAATGACTTTAAAATTTTGATGAATTTTTGGAATGTCTTACCTCTTAGCATTTTTTCCTTTCTTTAGATTCGTTCTTTGACGGTCTCACACTCAGATCTAATCCATTCTGATTACTCTTCCCAGCCCGCCCACCCTCCCGTCTCCCCAGATCCTTGTTCACCATTGCATTTCCATTTCCACTTGCAACTCTTTTCGTCTTTTTGTTTTGTAGCCCAGGTTGTGTTTGGGGTTACTGTGTGGCCTTGTGTTTGGAACTGGTCATTGGAGCTTGGTGGGCTCACCTTAGCAATGGGACTGTAGACAAAGACTGCCTGAGGGTGGAGCTTGGGGGAGGGGGGCATGGAGGAGGGAGGGTTAGCCCAAGGGTTAAAGGACATCCTCATGGAAACATGCTGTATTTGAAGCCAATTAAAAACCATATTAAGTTAAAAATAAGTTAGAGGGCTGGCATCACACATGACTGGGAGATACCATGTCTGAAAGTCAACGGGTATTAAAACAGAATTCCCTAAACATCCCGTATGAGTTCTTGTTCTTTCCCACTTTCAAAACAAATACCAGGCTTGTATATATACACATACACATGTGTAATTATGCATGCATGTACATACATCCCATAATAATCAAGGAAAATAGGGATGGAAGACTATGAACACCAAAGACAGGTTGGGGTTTTGCATTTTCTTGTTTCTTATCAAGGAACAAGGACTGCTTTGTTCTTCAGAGGGTCCAAAATGTTTACATGTTTCCTGGCACATAATAGCTGTTCAGTAAATTGTGTTTGAACAACTGAAGCTAGACGGCCAGTGAAAGCTCTCCTACCAATTATCCTTTCCTTTCTCTTGTCTGTCTCTGAAAGACCCCGGTGGTTCAGGCCCCCAGGATTTCAGCCCAGGACTTCGGGAACCCAATCACCAGGTGGAGGTGGAAGCTTGATGCAAACAGCAGGAGGCTTTATTGCCGTTGTTTAACTCGCTAACCCCATGTTGGCAGGGGCCTTTCGTCCACCCACCATGGAGGATGGCTCCCGAAAGACCCTGAGAAGCCACTGACCGAGATCTTATAGGGCAGCGCAAGGGGAGTGTCTAGGGGTATGCACAGGCTCAGGATTGGTGTGCCTCCAGGCTTGGAGGACTTGTTCTGTGTTGATTGGACCAACTGGTTATTATGGCCCATAGGCCCTCCCAGGGCTGTTGCTATGCTCTGCATGTCATTGCTGTGCGCTTGTCTAAAGCACACCCAGAGCCGTAAAGCCTAGCACTACCAGCTAACTTCTGATTGGTTCCTTGCCACGAGGCAGGCATCTGACCTCCTAGTGACCAAGGCAAGGTCAGGCAAGCACGTGTTAGACTGTCATGGCTGCCGAAATGGGGCGCTGATCCCTTCATCTCCATCGTCAGTCTGTACTATGCCAAGACAATTGGATTGTTAGTATCTGTTTTGCTGCTGAACTCAGTGTAGGTATTGGGGAAATGGGAATTCTGTTTTTTAGAACCAGTAGTGATACCATGTCTTTGTTTTCTGGCTTACTAGTTTCGATTTTTGACTGAGCCTCACATTGGTCCTCTGTAATTGTATACTTAGGAGTCTTTTTCCATAACAGTTGGCTGCTTTTTTTTTTTTTTTCTGCTCATTATGTTGACTTAAAATCTGGTTTCTTTGTTTTTTTAGCTGTAAAACTTTCTTGTAGTTTCATGTGTGAATTTACGTGTCTTTTAACTAATATCAACTAGTTATTTTAAAAGTTCAGGAAAATCGTTTGCCAACTTTAGTCAGAGAGGCCTAGGTAATTAAGTTAGGAAGAAAGTAAATACTTAGTTGTAATGATTAATTGAAGCCATAAAGTGAAAAGTATTCACTAGGATATTGTATGTGTAACACCTTCCTAAATCTTCTTAATAAGCAAATTTTTCTTATTTGGCATTTAGCTTGACATGGGCATGGACCAGGACTTGCTGTCCCCAGAACCAAGGAAAATAAAGATGGAAGAATACAAATACCAAAGAGAAGTTTGATTTTTATGTTTCGTTGTTTCTTGTCATAGTAACTGGTATCAGAGTTCATGTAACTTTGAGCACTCCAGGCTTCACATAGGTTGCTACTTAGCTTAGCAGCTAGTGTGGGCCTGACATATATGCATGCATACATACATACATACATACATACATACATACATACAAACAACACCTAGCTTCTTGGAGCTTTCTGTCATATGATATCAACTGTGTTTATTGATTTTACTAAAATATTCGTGTTATGATAATCCTTGCATGGATTCCATGGCGAGGGTGACCGGGGCTGGGGACAAACAAGCCAGGCAGACAGAGCTGAAGTGAGAAGTTTTATTAGAAAGGGGAGGAGGGGGAGGAAAGAGAAAAGAGGTGAAGAGACACAGAGAGAGAAGACAGAAGAGCAGAGGGAGACAGGAAAAGTGCTGTCTGCCCCAGGGGAACTGTGGGAAGAGAGCATAAGTGGCCAAGGGGGCCTGTCTTTCTTTTAAAGGGGTCCCTTGTCCCTGCGTGCAAACTATGCAATCATGGAACCCTGGGCTGACCAGGATACTGCCTGAGTGCATTCTGCCAGGTGACAGGGGCAGGTCAGCATAATGCCTGAAACCTTACAATTAGTACTATTCAAGTTTTACACCTGTAGCTACAATTAAATTAGTTTATGACTAAATAGAGTATAAAGCAAAGTAAAATGACAGTATGCATGTGCGTGCACCTGTGTGTGTGTGTGTGTGTGTGTGTGTGTGTGTGTGTGTGTGTGTGTGCTATGTGCGTATATATACCACACACTATTTGGGGTTGCTTCTTAAGGATATAAACCAGAATTACTTTCATGCCCAGGATCGGTGACAAAATATTGTGTAAGAACACTAAAAGCTTTAACGAAGAGTTTATAGAGACCTGTAATAAATCTCTGAATAGTACATTCATAAACACAGTGTAGTCTCTTGATAGCTGAAATGTTAGGCAGTGTTTTCTTTAGTAGTGTATTCATCCCTGAGCCGACAGAGGAAGCACACAGTAGACATGGATACTTCCAAGGCCAGTTAAGTAGTGAGCTGTCAAATCCGAGAAGCATGCTTACTCTGGTCTCAGAGAGGTTAGGCTGCTGGGGTGGAGTGGGTGTCTGTAGGTCTGTCCCTGCAGATAGGAATCTGAGGAGGTCCACAAATGAAGTTCAAGTTTGAGCAGTTGACAAAAATTAATTTAGCTATGAGTGTGTTAATTCTTCATCCATCTGGTTTGATATCTATGACTAGGTTTTATTTATTTACGATTTAAATTTTATTTACAGGGGAGAAAAGAACAAGGATTTAAGAGATCCTTGTAGAAAGCCAGCTCAACCAAGCAAGGAGGAAATGAGGAAACCAGTGTGCACTGGACATGTGGTTGGGGACTTGGCCTATCACATGAACACAGATACGGTGATTAGCTTACATGGCATGGGTTGGCAGTCCATTCATTGTGGAAAAGAAATCTCCAGGCCTGGTCCTTTAGTTCAACAACTGGGCCAAGTGGACAAGCAAATTAACTACCAGTGTAGTTTCCCCCTCTGCCACATGGGCTGTTTCAGCCTCCCCGCCAGTGTTGCCACAAGGATCAGCTGGAGAGATGTAGAATAGTCTCTGTGCGTCACAAATGAGTTGGTGACTCTGCTGTCACAGTTCCTGTTTAAGACAGACTTGTCCACTGTTTTTGCACTTATTGCAGAGGGTTTGTTATTCATCCAAGAGCTCTTCTGGAACTTCAAAGTTATTGGGACAATTTCTCCCTTTTGCTTACGTTGTTTTTGCTGATTTTACCTCTTACCTTTTGCTCAAATGTAACCTAAAATAAACTCCGTGGCTTCAGTAATAACATGAATCTCCCCAATGAGCACATTTTGTCTATCTGTTTTATAATTTCTTGTTTGAGATGGGGTTTCTCTGTGCAGCTTTGGAGGCTGTCCTGGAACTCACTTTGTAGACAGGCTGGGAGATCCACCTGTTTTGCCTCCTGAGAGCTGGGATTAAAGGGGTGTGCCATCACTGCCCGCTTCTGCTATATAACTTCTATTTGTATTGTTTTTATTAAGATACTTATCAACTCTGTACATAATTTTTAGTCAGCACATCCCCATATGTCAGAATTATGTGTCTCAGTCAAAAATACAATAATATTCTTGAAAATGAGCAACTGGAGTAGAGAAAAACAGGCTTAAATTGTAGCTTTGTTTTCTTTAAGTCTTGCTCAGTTAACAGACTTGAGGCTTTTATTTTATTTTTTCTTTAATTGTAGAAATTTCTGAGGAATTAAAGAACTCTGAGTAGTCTTTATTATTATTATTTTTAAAGAAAATAGGGATGACATGTCTTTATAAGAGTAAATGCCCAACAGTTGAGTGGAGTCCTACAACAGGCAAGAGAATGGGGATGTTAGACCTATCTTGTGATTTGCTGTGAGTTTAAATACTGCTTTCCTTTTTATCTGCAGTATCCCGATGGTAAAAGAAGTAATTACTAATACTGTGGGGAATAAAAGTGTGGTACTTACAACTTACCATTTCACTTACATAGTATAAAACACCTCCATTTGTTTTGCATGGCAGTTCGTACAGTTGTGTAGATCTTTTCCTTTTTACCCCCTGCATGGGCGCTGTATCCATTGTTTCTCGGAACTGTGTGCACGTGTTTGTGTATACTTCATGACTAGATATGCGTTTGCTCAACAAAATGTGCCTCAGATGTCCTATGAACAACGGAATAAAAACATCCTTTTCCTTATACCAACAACTGTAGTCTGGTGTTGGTAGAAGGTGGTGTAACTATTTTTAAAGAAAGCAAAGCAGGCAGAAGTTAGACTATGAAGAAGGCCCAGCATAACAGGGTTTCCTGGGCACTTTTTCAGGGATTGGGTGTAGAGACTTAGTTGTGGAAAGGTTAGTTTCAGGAAGTGACCTTTAAGCTGACTAGAGGATGGAGGCCATGGAGACAGTCATGAGAGGAGCCACGAGGAACTTGTGGGAAGAGAACTTGACACACATGCAGGCCTGAGGTAGCAAAGCCCTATCTATCCATGGTCAAGGATGTGAGGGATTCTGTGTGACTAGAGCTACAGGGCCCTGTGTGACAGCAGAAAGCCACAGATGGCTTTTTCCAATGGAGAACACAGTGAGGATGAAAGACACACAACATATAACTAAAAGAATTAGTAAAGCTTGAGTATTTTTGCATAAGATAATGTTGTTAAATAAAACCTCTCTAATTTTCCCTTCCTTTTAACATTTCAAAGAGTTTCCCTTAGGAAAATGTAAATCCTGTCTGTGGTCTTTAGAGTTTTGCTGAACATTGCCTGAAGAGAGGGACTGGGTGTCCTGAAATCTTCAGTTTCACTGGAGCAGTCAGGGCCTGGATTCTCACTAGTAGGTTAGAGAGGAATTTCAGCTTTAGCCCAAATGAAGTCAGAAGCATACCATGGGACAGGATAAGACTGTGTTACAAAAAAGCACTGGTGGGATGTATCACGGAGGTCCAGAAAGAAGTGCAGTAAAACACACTTTTGCAAGCCCAGTACTAAGCCAGTCAGCATAGCAGTTGTCAGATAAAGATGTCAGTGTCGACCTGGGGTTGGTTCATAAGTGTGAGAACTACCTTTCTGTCATATTCATGGCATACCTCAAGTTCAATCTCTCCCAGACTCCCACAACCTTACATTAGTATAAACACTACTGCTACAAAATAGTATATAAACACACTTGTATGAAATGAAGTGTGTCCTTACTTAAGGGTTTGTTGGGCGCTGCCATCTTGGAAGGTCTTACTTTGACCTAGGCTGAAGCTCATTGTGTGCCCAAGGCTGCTCTAGAGCTCATGGTCATCCTCCTGCCTCAGCTTTCCAAATGCTACTCCATGAACCTCTATCTCTGACTGAAACAGAGATTTAACGGAAGTTAAATAATTGTTGTTTTCCTTCTCAGTGATAACACTGCTGGGTTTTTGATAGTACCATCTGTCTGCTTACTTTTTGAAATTCCGTAGTTAAAAGGCAATGCAAAGTAATTTCTTACCAATATATAAATTTTTATCTACATACCATACCATATATAATAATACCGATATCGTAGGTTTCTGTTTTAATCTCATAATATGTTATGAAGTTATGCAGAAGTCAACTTGACCCTCTTATTCTGAATACAAAGTCCATCAAGTACTACTTTGTAATGTTCATGGTATCAAATAATAAAACTGAAACAAATGACCAGATTTGGGGACAGTTTTAGTGAGCCATAGGTGTTAATCATAATGAAGTCTTGTTTTTCTCTTGTTCCTCTGCTTTGTGTTAAGCTTTTTTTCTGTACATACTTCTTCTGGAGGATCATCTTCCTCCACAAATGAGCTTTCTAATTTTGTCCCAAACTTATTTCTGCAGCTAGGACATTTGCAGGCAATATAAAGTTTTTTTGGTTACTGTGGCAGTTTGGTGTTCTTCTGTATAAAGAAAATGTAGAAACCTCACCACTCACAGAGAAGCCCTGTCTCAAAAAACCAATAATAATAAATAAATAAATAAATAAATAAACCTCACCACTTTCATCATTTCCTATTTCAAAAACCATTTTCATAAGAACCATACTCAGAGTGAATTTGCAGATTGTTTAAATGATATCTTTGTCTCTTGCCTATTTCAAAAAGAGTTCCTTTAGGTTCTGCAAGGTGTTCAGAGTGAAGACTTATTCTGAGTAAATATCTCAGGGAAGGGAGAACAAGAAAAAAGAGGGCTCAAAGGAAAGGCAGTTTTTAATCCTGGATGAGGCCTCTTAACCTGTTAAATGTTAAAATATAAGCTTTTCAGTCATTTTGCAATTTCACCAATAGAGTCCTTTGTAAGTCTTTGGCCTGTACCCATGGCCTCCAAGACTGTTGTGGGGAAACTGAGTAGCACAGTGATCACTTTATGCCTTTTTATTCCCCCCTTTCCATAAAAGAGCATTTTAATGTCTTTAAAAATAAAAAAACATTTATTTTGTTACTTTTTTTTTTTTTTTGGTTTTTCGAGACAGGGTTTCCCTGTGGCTTTGGAGGCTGTCCTGGAACTAGCTCTTGTAGACCAGGCTGGTCTCGAACTCACAGAGATCCACCTGCCTCTGCCTCCTAAGTACTGGGATTAAAGGCATGCGCCTCCACCGCCCAGCTATTTTGTTACTTTTAATTGTGTGTGTGTGTGTGTGTGTGTGTGTGTGTGTGGTGTGTGTGAGAGAGAGAGAGAGAGAGAGAGAGAGAGAGAGAGAGAGAGAGAGAGAGAAGGTGTGTGCACATGATTTCCAGAGCTGCAGCAGCCAGAAGTGTCAAACCCCTGTAGCTAGGTATCCCATGTAGTTATGGACCGTTGGGAGCTGTCTACCATGAGTGCTGGAAATCATATTCAGGTTCTCTGCAAAAGCAGTATGTACTCATGGCCATGGAGTCATCTCTCCAGTCCCCCTGCAGTAGTTTCTTCATTAGAAGAAAACTTGGAATCCTATATAAACATTTTTCCTTTTAATATCGGTCATAATTATCAGTAAGCCTAACCACAGATAGTCTGCAGTGCTACCCAGAAGTGCTGCTGCTTCTTTAGAAAAGAAGGGAGATTCACTAGCTGTCTCATTGCATTTTGGAGTAGGAGTGCATGCTTCTGCCAGCAAGGAGCATCTATGTTAAAGGGATCAGATTCAGCTGTGCTAGCCCTTTGCAACAAGGAGGTAAAATAACCAGAGCCCAGGAACACGCAGAGAGCCCAGAATCATCAAGAGGAACTTTTTGGAGCCTTCTGCTTTTAAATGAGTAAAGCAAAGGGACACAGAGAAAATAATATGCTTTGTTTTTCTCCAGTGTCTCTTGTAGCGCCAGAGTTCAAAAACTTGGCCCCAGAGGCCCGATCTATACTTCCGTCTCACCTCCTCAGCTGAGTACTGCTAGGAAAGGCTAGGTGCGTGAAGGAAGCAATTTAGTGCAATGTAGCTAGAGCCCTTTAGCAGTAGAATTTCTGCCTCTGTTTTTCCGAATTAGTCTATTACGGAACAATTAATACACCTAACTCTGTAGTTTAGCAACTGTCTAACCATTTTGGGCCAGGGCTGTAATCTAAGACTGGGAACTTCCAAAGATTAAAAGAGCTGGAGACATGTAAAGACCCAGTAGTTTACAGGAAAAACAGCAACAAAAAAAGAGCTGTTTCTAGTGCTTAGGTACAGGTAGCCTTGCCTGGCCCAGAGTAACCCTTCTTCCAATACCACTTCGTTGGTGAACTTTGAAATGGTGTGCGGGCTGCTTGCTGTTAGATGCCAGGCCTATTTTCCACTCAAAATGGGGTCATATTTGTCTAATGAGAGCACAAGTTGGCTAAATGATGATCTATCTATCTCACCATCCGAGGAAGAAACATCTGGCCTTTGCTAGCCAATGTCAACTTAACATTCACCCACCATCTTTTCTAAGTTCCACTTGGAATTTTACACATCTGCCTACCCACACAGCTTCAATTCCATGGTCTCCTTTTAAGGCCTCATGACCTCCTCTCTGGTTCTTACTTCTGTTTCCTGGCATGGACCCTGAACATATTATATACATAGGCTTAGAAAATCCTACTCCCAACCACAGTTAAGCACGAATATTTGCATTGCTTAAGAGAAGACCTTAGTCTGGAGAGATGGCTCGGCCATTAAAGGCTAAGCTCACAACCAAAAAAATAAGAGTAACCCATCCCAGTATACCATCCCTCAATGTTTTTATTTATTTTTAAAGTGCCTTTTTGTCAAGACAACTAGAATAAGGTGCTAATGTTCCTCAACTGCTTTTCACTTCTCTTGTTAGAAGCCTTTCTAGTTCTCAATGGCAGGAGTTTCAGCCCTGAGAACTAATAAAGTGGAGAAAAAAAGAGTGAACCATGGAAGAGCAGGAGTGGGGGGGGCAGGAATAGAGCAGAGGAAGAAATGGATGCTTGCCTAATGCTGGAGCGGCACTTAAGCTAGTGGCACTAAAAATCATGACTGAATCTCCCTTGATGGATGTCCCTGTGGTCTCAGATATTGGGCAGCTCTCTTGAACTTAATTGTCCAGACTCTGGTCATTTAGTAGGCTTACGCAGCGAGAGATGGGAAATGGACAAGGAAGTGGGGTGTCTGCTTTCTCTCATATCTCCTTTCCCTTGGGTTGAGGGGAGGACCCATAGGTTTAGTTTTCATGCGACAAAAGTTCCCCGAGACTTGGGTATTTACTGGCTGTAGTCTTAACCATCTTCTTTGTGAATGTGAGACTTTTATATAAAAAATTGCAAGCCCAGCTCCCTCAACACCACCTCTACTCACACATGCACACACACACACACACACACACACACACACACACACACGCCTGCTCACACATACTCCTCTTCCTGTGTCTGCAGTAACTTCAAAGTCACTACAACTGCCTGACTCCTATGAATCCACTGTGCAGCTCCATAGCTCCAGAATAGAAGCATAGAAATTCACAGAGACGTATAGACTTTGGATCTGGTTGATTTCACTGTGCTGTATGATTTGGTGGTGGGGGATGTTACTGTAAAGGTAATATTTAATTTTGAAGTGCATTTACAGGGATAGAAGAGAAATAGTAAAAAAACGATTTAAAGTAAAAAGTTCTTCACTATCATTGAGTTTCACACAGCTGCAGGGATAACTTGAGGAAAGGACATGTGCAGCCAGATGGCCTGTGCTGGCCTCCTTCCCATTCCTGCAAAAGATATGTTATTCCCTCCCAGGGTAGCGCAGGCAAAGAGCTGATTATGGAATTAAAACAACCAATGTCCAATTAACCCCTGTTTTGGTCAGTGTTTCCTACACAGTTTGAGTAATTGGCATCCTTTCATTCCATCAGGAGAAGCAGCTGGATTCTTGGTTTGTGCCGACCCCTGGGAATAAGATATCTGAAATGCTGTTATCATCAACTTTGCCCCTACCCAACTTAAGTGTGACCTTGGACATCTTATTTTCTTCTTTGTGTCATTAACTTCCCTTATTTGAGAAGTGGAGATGTGGATTGCTCTTTAACCATTCATGAAAGGAAGTTACTATAGGAAAAGTGAAAGTAATAGCACTTCCATTGGCAGGATTTTTTAGGATCATAGATTCAAGGTGTGCTTGGTTTTCTACATTATAGCTACAGTATCTCAGCAAAGGTGTGACTTCATGAGGCAGACACCCCCTTAACCAAGTTCAAGTGCCCGGGAGTTTATAACAGACATACACCAGGTCTTCAGGGACATGACAGGAGGTTTCTGCTGCTCCCTGAATGAGGACTGCCAGGCTCCATTTCCGGGCTGTTTTTCTCTCTCTTCCCCTTCTCACTGTGTGACTACTACACTCTTCTCTCTTTGTATGTATTTCTTCTATATGCTTCTAAAATGTGACTTTATCAAAGCCAAAACTAATGCCATTTTCTTTCTCTGCAGTCTACATTCCAGGAGAGCAAATGATTGGTCCATTTTGCTTCAGTTTGCGAGTAGTTTAAGAAGATATAAGGAAAGAAAACATCTTTCATGCATGCAGTTTCTCCTTGGTTTAAATCTGTATCAAGAGATGATAAAATTACAGAATTTCCTAGATTATCTAACTGGTATCCAAATGATACCACCTCACGGGTACACATTGAATATACTGAAAGAGTCAACAGATAATCTTCAGTGCCTGTAAAATATCAGGCCTGGGAATACAAAGGCATGTACAGTTGACCCATCATCTAGGAACTTGATAGGTGGTGACTAGCAAGTCAAAAAACAAACAAACAAACAAAAAAGCCAGGCATGGTTTGCAATCTCAACACTCAGAAGGGCTAAGGCAGGCTTGTGAATTCAAGGCCAGGCTATGCTACATAGTAAGACTGACTCAAAAAAAACAAAACAAAACACCTGAGAGTAGTTCCCTAGTTTGGTGCTGTATCATCCATCTATAAATAACAACTGTTAGCAGTTGTCTAGAAAATTCTAGGTAAATATAATCAATATTTACAGTAAATGTATATGTGAATGTATACATATTTGTGTATGTGTATGAGGTACATACTATCATTCCTTTTTTACAGCTTAAAGAAACTGAGCCCCACACTAGAGCAATAAGTTGGCCAGGGTCACTAAGCCACTGAGCTGTGGAGTCAAGAATCTAGAGACTGCTCTCCTCGGCACTGCACTTTCTAGTCTTTCTGAAATAAAAACCAAGACATTAGAGTAGCAGAGAAAAGACTGTAAAATAGGAAAAGTAACCTTTAATTTTCCAAGGGCTACAAAAGCATTTGGTTGGCCAAATGTTTTCAGCACTTTTTTGATTCAGGTCTGTAGTGGTCGTGTGTAACAAGAAAGGCTCAAATTCCAAGGATCTTCTTTGGTTTTGGGTTAGCCACTGACTGAAGCCATCAACCAGTCTCTCAGCTGTTCTGAAAGTTAGTGTCCTTGTCTGGTAAAATGTTAATGAAGGTAAGTAATACACCAATCACCTCCTGAGGGAAATCAAAGAAAATACACCCCAGTGTTTCTTGGAGGAGGGGATACAGTGAAGCACACCTATGAGGAAGCAGAGCTTGGAAAGGCACAGCATACTTAGTAGGAGTCAACAGTTCAAGACACCGTGTTCCCATGAGTTTTTAAGTCACTATTTTGACCAGTTGAGAGTTTATAAACAATTGTGACTTCACAGCACCCAGCGACCTGGAGTATTTGTCATCTTTTTAGTGCCCTTTGATAGAGACTATCAACAGTAGATTTTTACTGTCACACCTAGACCTCCGGGTTGAGAGAGCTAGTCAGTGGCATGACACTGTTGTTTGAAATGATTGGCATCCTTTCCTTGCTTCCCAAGGGACTGGTAATCAGATTAAAGAAAGCCAGAGTAGGGGCTGTGGAGGCAGCTCAGTCAGTAAAGTGTACTCCGCACTGCTGCGTTCAGCAGGAGGCATTAGCTGGATCCCAGCACCCTGGTGCAGTGCAGCACACTGAGGAGGCCGAGACAAGAGGACCTCTGGGACTCACTGGCCAAGCAGCCTAGCCTAATTGTGAGCTCCATTCCCCTTAAAAGACTCTGTCTCTGAAAAGGGAAATGTGGATGGCTCCTGAGAAAAAGCACCACCCAAGGTTAACCTCTGACCTCCACGGACACATGTGCATGTGTACACCCACACAGGTGTGAACACACACACATTAGTGAATGAAAGAAAGAATAAATTAATATGCACATAAAACAAGAGACAGATTGTGGTCCAGTACAAGGGAGACTTTTATAGTTTCATCTGTGCCAATATGGAACAAATTTTCTGATCAAGGGCCCCTTCCGAATACCTGTGCTATTTCCAGGCTGTATGTTTGTGGTCACATTTACTCCCCAAGATGGTTTGGTGCAGTTATAAATAATAACACAGTGAAGAATGGCTAATTTGCCCAAGATTAAACAGTTGATAATCAGATACCCAGAAATTGAACCCAAACCTCTCAGCCTTGAGCCTATGGTTTAAGTAAAGTTTACCACTGATGATGATGATGATGATAATGATAATAATAATAATATAATAATAATAGTAATAGCAATAATAATAACAAATAGTCTGTACTTTCTGTTGCAGATTAATTATTTCTTTTCCTGGATTTTTACAAATCACAGACTTAATTTTATTTAGTAATATTCCAGACTCTGCCAACAAGAGTGAACCCAGACCTTTGTTCTGTTTTAATACAGGACCGGGAATGGCTCCCCTTGTATTTCTACTGATGGCCACAGGCCAGTGTTTTAAAAACACAACAAAGACTTGCCCATCATCTGTGTAGTATTCAAGAAAGTCCAGCTCAGGTTATGTTTGGTTTTGTCGAATTGGTTTTCAGTTTCTCTCATTTAGGACCTAAAGGGTGACTTGATTATCTATACCTATTCATGTGTGCTTGTGTATTCTTGTGTGTGTATGTGTGATGTGTGTATGTGTATGCTTTTGCATGTGTACAGTGTGTGTGCACACGTGTGTGTCATGTTCATGTTTGTGAAGGCTGGTGTACACATGCCAGGATGAGCATGTAAAGGTGAGAGGAAAATCTCAAATGTGGTTCCTCACCCTCTGTCTCATTTCAGATGTGTCTCCATTGTGTATCTGCTGTGAATGCCAGACTAGCTGGTCCACACACTTCCAGGCAGTCATAATCTCTACCTTCTATCTCTCCTGTACAAGTGATAGGATTACAGATACTTCTGTGATGTATCAGCTTTTAAGTGGATTCTGGGGATTTGAACTCAGGTCCTAACACTTGCCCAGCAAGCACTCTTAGACACAAGCCATCTCCCTAGCTCCGCTTTTACAATTCTGATGGCATCACTTTAGGTTAAGATACTATTTTTATTGAGTCAAACTAAGTGAAAGAAAATCACTGAACATGGGACTCTTCTCCCTACTCCTTATACACATAAAACAAATTATCAATTTATATAAATGCTCTGTTTGAAAGCACAGTGAAAACAAAAACTGGAAGCAAAATGTAAACATGAAGAACTCTTGCTGCAGGAATTTAAGCAATTTCAGAGTCGAGCAAACTAAACAGTGAAGTAATCGCCGTAGTCTATTTACCACTGTACACACTGTCCTGCCGGAAACTGACAAAGCAGTCTAGAACAATGCTGGGCGATTTCCATAAAGCCGAGGTATTGAGTTCTTTCGCAGTGGCATGATTAATTTTGTTAAATTATACAAATAGTAAAAGTTAAGTAATTTTTATTATCTTCATTGTTAAATAAAAAGTCATTCAGGAAGATTCTCGGCCCCGTTTGTGAAGTCACAGAAGCCTGATCCACGTCACTTGGACTACTGCTCTTCTGTTTCTCTGGCAGCTCACCAGAGGGCTCTGCTAACTGCCCCTCCCTATGCCTGACCCCAGTCTGCATCTATTTCCTAGTGGCAGCTGCCATGGTGAGGGCTATCTGCAAGCCACACCTATGGCAGAGACAACAGGAAAGCTGTTTCACATTAGCAGTTCCAGCTGTGGGATCACTTCAAATACCAGGCCCTACGCACAGATGGGCAAGCGAGAGAGATCAAAGAAAAGTCCTCACCACAATTTCTTAAATAAATGGGAAAGCACTTAAAGTAGCCTAGTAATGGTGTGCCAGAAGCTTCCACTTACCAGTTGAAGGACACAGTTACCTGCTAGTATTTAAAGGCGCAAAACTTCTCCAAGAGCCTTGTTCTTGTTCTGAGCTAACATCTGGGCTCAGGTTTACAGATAGCCTCTCCCTTTTCCAAGTGCCCTCACTGTGCCTGTTCATCCAGGGATTGTGTCTAGTGATACCTTTTCGCTAGCCTGCTGAAACTTTCAATCTAAAGATATTTGGGTTCTGGGCCAGCACTGGCAAGAGCAATGGTACATTATGTTTACCATTTCTGGAAAAGTCTGGTCTGTTCACAGCAAGTCAGCACTTTTACCCAGGCAATATGTAAAAAGGAACACATCATTCACTGCTGAGTGTTCCCACTAAGACAGCTTGGATGATGTGTTTTATGAGGAATTTTCCTTGTTCTCCACAAGAACTTGTCAATGGAATGGCCATTACTTGGCAGAAATAGATTATTGTTTTTATCAAGATAATTAATGTATAATTATTTGTATATTATACATTAAGCTTTCTTTTTTATTTATTTTTGTTGTTGTTTGTTTGTTTGTTTGAGACAGTTTCTATTATGTAGTTCTAGATGTCCTGGAACTTGCTATGTAGAGACCAGGCTGGCTGCAAACTCACAGAGATCCAGCTGCCCCTCTGCCTCCAGAGCTCTAGGATTAAAGGCATATGACACCATGCCCAGCTACATTAAACTTGCATCCCAGGCTGACACGATGGCTTTGAAGTTAACTTACAGATCTGTGATTGTACTCTGCTCCTTGCATGCCCATGATTTTGTTGGATAATTGCACCTTGACAATAATTCCATCATAAAGCCCTTTTGTAGCAATTGTTGATAACTAAATTTTCATCCCTGATATATGCTGGAAATAGGGATGGAAATATTACAAAACCTTCCTGCAGAGCCACTATCCAACAATTAAATCTAACATGGTCTAAGATATTGGGAAATTCAGTATTAAATTCAACCTCATATAGATTGAACCTGTAAGGGAGCAGGATATGTTTATGGACAAATGCAAATTAAATTTATTTTCGAAGTTATCACATGAAGAAGATGAATTACAGCAAAAGAACAACAACAACAACAAAAGCCTAGATATGCATATGCAACTGTACAGGTAGACATTCACAATTTTGAGACACAGAAAATTCCCCTACTCTTAATTTGAGGCAGTATATTTAGTAGAATCATGCTTTGTAATGAACACAGAATATGAAGATCTTGACTTCAGGATGTAAGGAATATTTTTAAAATAGAGTGTATCCTATGAGTTAAGGCACAGTGTCTGGGAAGTGTATGGAAACCCTGGGAGCTTTGATCAAATGCCAGCTGTTACATCAGTTCTCTTCGTAATCTTTCTTGCTGATCTGTGACCTTGAGCTTGGGATGCTATCTGCATGTCACATCTATTTTAAGGATGGAGAAGCTGTAGTTGAGTTCAGTAGAAATTATGCATCAATCTCAAAAGATGTCCTGGTGTGTACATATTATAAACAGGCAATGCCAGGAGAAAAGGGGCTCGTCTTCCGTGCTACTCCTTATTTTGAAAGAGAATGGGAAATAGACTTTGAAAACCAACAGAATGGACTCCTTACTTTGAGGAAATGTTGAAGACAGCCTTAAGAAGCTGTCCCCTATGTAATTATGCATTTAGACTTAAAGAGAAAGAAAAGAAAAGAAACTGGTAGTGATACCAAAGTAATTTGTCCATGATTATTTTCTGTTGTTTCAAGTCTTCTAAAGACAATTCAGAATTTTATTGCATCAACCTAGACATACTTACGTCTGTCACCAGGATGATTGTGTCATCTCCTTTTCATTTATCTAGGCACTTAAAGATCCTGAATATTTTCTTGTATTTTATTTACTCTATAACCATTATGAAATAAGTAAAAGTTCTAATGTGAACATAAATTCATATTTAGCTTTTAAATAAACACAGATTTAAAATATCATGACTTTCAGAAAATAAAAAGTGTGAAAATAAAAAATTTAGAGGTGAATGAGTGGACTTCAAACAATTTCCTTCCTCTAGGATTCAGTAAGAAGGTCATAAGACATGTTTCATCTTTTGTACAACTCTTATGACAAAATATCCTTGTGGTTAAAGTGCATGTTTCTCAGTCAACTACAATTGAACAAATTGCTTGGGATCCTGGAGAATTGCAAAGGTCCTCCTAAGGGCCAGCCTGTGGTGAACGCTCGAGTTAGTCAAGCAGCTCTGTCTCCCATGGAAGCTTTGTTAAATGGGGGATTTAGATGACAGCTTTAAACCTGTGCAAGTCCCCAACAGGCAAGGTCAAGCCATGGACCTGGAAGTTAGGAACCAGTGCAGCCTTGGACAAAAATCTGTAAATGTGCCCCTCCTATTTCCTGTAGGGAGCAATATAGGTGTCCTTAGACTTATTTTAAATAGCATGCTATGTGGCGTTATAGATGTCAAGTCATTTAAGTGTGTTTTTAAATGGAGAATTTGATTGAAAGAAAGATATTGAATCTAAAAGCAACTGGCTAGTGGTCTTTATTACTTGTCTTCAACCAAAGGTAGACTCGCAAATAAGAATTCAGTTAGCTACACTTTTCATTATCTAAATAAAACCTCAGTATTTGGTTTCACTATTTCAATGTATATAAAATTACAGCAAAGTTTTCTTTTTCTTGATAAATAATTTCTAATTGGAGAATATGAAATATTGCTCTTTACTTCAAGCAATCAATATTGTGCCCACTTGTGAACTCCTCAAATATGAACTACTTGCTACTTTTTTTATTGCTATATCCCTTATAAAACACACAAACATACACACACACAAACACACACACATACACTTTGAGCCAAACTCAAATACTTTGTTAAATACCCAAATACATTCTTTTTGAAAATACATTTTACAGTTCAAACACTGATAGGTATTTCATTAAGACTCGTTGTATTGAAATATCGATATAAACTTATGATTACTATTCCATAAATTTTTTCATAGTTTATTATGTTTTTTTAGAATTCACTCAGAAATACTATTTTTTCCTTCTAGTACATACTAAACCAGTGATTTTTTTTCATAAGAAAGGTCTAAAAGATATTTTTATGCTTGTAAACAATTTTAAATTAATAAAAGCAGGGTTTACTTTACAATTCTAATGACATGGATTGCATTAAATTTCTATGAAATGAATTAGTACCTGGAGCATTATCATGGTCTTTAGACCCAGTTCTGATTTTTCAAGACTTGTTTAAAAGTTTATTAATTGATAATAGGGATTACAGTGCATGAAATTCACTTTTAAAGTTACAGAGATCTGTGTGTTCGTGTGTATGCGTATTGATATGTAGTACTAAGGATCAAACCCAAGGCCTTGGGCTGTGCATTGTACATTGTACAAGTATTTAACACTGAGCTGTGACTCCAACCCAGGAATGTGTTTATAATGGAATACTGTATTGGAGCCTTTTTTTTTTTTTTGCATTTTTATAACATTTCTTCTTTCAAGTGTTCTTGCCATTTTGCTGCTGTAGGCGTGATGTGAGCCTTGTTGATGCTATGGTGTCGAAAAAACAACTTAAGAATAGAAACATTTAGGCTTGTTTTTAGCTCATACTTGGAAAGGTTTTGGTCTTTTGGATGGAGAGCAGCTCACTGCACGGTGGCCACGGGCAGAATCTGTGCTCTGTGCATTATCTTGTTTTCACTTTTATCCCACCTCAGGTGATGCTTGGCCACATCCAGGGTGGCTCTTCCCATGCAGTTAATCCTCCCTGGGAATGTTCTCACAGGTCCACCCAGGGATGGGCTTTACTAATCTAGGTGTTTCTCAATCGAAAAAGGAAACAAATTGAGTCCCCAGCAAAATGAGGCAATCCTGAATTGTCTTCGCCATTAAAACCCATCTGCAGAGCCATTGTGTAACCCATTTTGCTGCATCATCTTTCGGAATGTAAAGACTCTGCAAGATTCTACTTTGGTACTCACATTTAAAGGTTTTCATTAAGCACAAGTCATAAGTCAATACTGTTTTCATTTTCTGCTTATAATGTGTACCTTTGAAAACTTTCAACACCTAATTATTCTGCTTGAAGGGCAGAAAACCTGTCTCGTAATTGCTAAATGTTTTTCACTTTTAGATTAGCTGTAACCGCAGTAACCAGTTCAATAAGTGATCTCATTTTCACATCTCTGTCCTCCCCAACGTCTTTTGAAATGCACTTAGTCAAGAGTCTCACGCCAATGTTGGTGCTCAACATCTTGAAAGTCTGAAAGATGCTCACAGAGTCATTCATGGTGGACAGAGAGGGCCCCGCTTCGAGATAGTAAGAACACTGAATGATGGAGTCCCTCTGATTGAGTACCTAATTGGATGAAAACACTATATTTCTTGTTATCTTCAGAACTACATTGTCCACACTTTTTACTCTTGAGTTTGGGAAAAACCACCTGAATATGAAGATATCTGAACACATTAGACAAGGGGTGGCTTATCCAAGTCAATGCATCATCGCCAATCATGACCACGGGGATAGGAGTCTCTGTATTCAGGTTCTGATTTATCAGGAACCTGAATTTTATGGGAACACTTCCTTTATCAACTCTCTTTGGCATTTTGGGCAAAAAAGAAATGAAAACTGTTTTAAATAGTATTTTTTTCTTTTATTAAATTTTCCACTTAAAAATAAAAAGCAGTCTTAATTTTTTTGTTCTGAATCACATTTACTTTTTAAATGTATCTGTATCTATTGGGCATGTAAAAAGAAATAGAAGAGGTAGGGAGAAAAGGACTTTATACTGAGATTCTTTGAGAAATGTGGGTACAGACTCGGCTTACCCAGTGCGAGTGATCGCTGTCAGGGCTCCGGTTTCTGTGTCATTCCACAGAGCTGGGTGAAGATTGCGATTGGAGAGACTGAGAAGTGAAAGAACCAGGTAAATCCTCAGGATGGCCTCTTTCTGCCCTTCCCCTGTGTGATGCAGATGAGGTTGCAGAGCACAGTTGTGACCTCAGCCCTTTCGGTTCACGGCTGGCCATCCAGACTGCAGAGGGCAAGAGCATCATTCATGCATGCGTGTGTTTGTAACTATTTTCCTTTCTAGAGTTAATATATAAAGTTTTGTATCTAGTGTGTTTTGTGTGCTAAATACAATTAGTGGAGTAGGGCCTCATACTTAAGGAGTTTTTATGTGTCATTTTTTTTTTGTTGTTGTTCCTGAAGTTAGGCTAAACATCCAGTGTGCTTTCCGATTTAGGAAATGATTATTATTAGCCTGACATCAGGTTCTTCTGGTGAGGTAGGACATGAACAATGAGACAGGTAAGTGAATGTTACTGTATGACTTTGGAGCCCATTTACAAACTATGCTGTGAATAATTGCACAGATGTTCACAAGCCTTTAGCACATCCTTCAGTTGCAATGGAGTATTTTTTAAGGTGACTTACCTACAAACCACATATCAAATCAATGTGGCTGTCACGTGTATGTGTGCATTATATATATATAAAATATTTATATGCATAAATGCATAAACTCACAATGCTATATTCTGTTCCTTATAGGTAATAAGCATGACTTGGTTCTGTACCTCCTTAACTATTTTTGTTTATATATTTTTAGATACTGACACCACGTGCATTTGGTGAACAACGAACGATGAAGAAGGAAAAACAGCATATTCCCTAAGGAGTGTTACCTGCATGCCACGACATAGCTCTGTATTAAGGAGGGAGTTCCCCGGCTGCTCCTTGCCTAGCTGCTGATCAGTGCTGGCGTTTGCCTTGGAGTCTGCCTGCCTCTTACCTGTCACTGCCAGATGATACCCTGGTCAGAATGTAACAGCACACCGCTGCTCTCCCACAGCCAGGGAAGGTGAATGACTGACATTGACTTCCCAGAGTTGGATCTCACAGAGCAGAAGAAAAGCATCCTTAAAGTGAATAGAAGCCACGCCCCTGTGAACACGTGTATTGAACATGACTCATGGAGAAGAGCTTGGCTCTGATGTGCATCAGGATTCCATTGTTTTAACTTACCTAGAAGGATTACTAATGCATCAGGCAGCAGGGGGATCAGGTACTGCCGTCGACAAGAAGTCTGCTGGCCACAGCGAAGAAGAGCAGAACTTTAACCTCCCTGGCGGTGCGTTTCCCACCTGTCAAAGCAATGGTCCCACTCTCAGTACACACACATACCAGGGATCTGGCATGCTGCATCTCAAAAAAGCCAGACTGCTCCAGTCTTCTGAGGACTGGAATGCGGCAAAGCGGAAGAGGCTGTCTGATTCCATCGTGAATTTAAACGTAAAGAAGGAAGCTTTGCTAGCTGGCATGGTTGACAATGTGCCCAAAGGCAAGCAGGATAGCACGTTACTGGCCTCTTTGCTTCAGTCATTCAGCTCCAGGCTGCAGACTGTTGCTCTGTCACAGCAAATTAGACAGAGCCTCAAAGAGCAAGGCTATGCCCTCAGTCACGATTCCTTAAAGGTGGAAAAGGATTTAAGGTGCTACGGCGTGGCCTCAAGTCACTTAAAGACTCTGCTAAAGAAAAGTAAAACCAAGGATCAGAAGTCAGGTACCACCCTCCCTGATGTCACTAACAACCTCATCAGAGATAGCTTCGTGGAGTCACCGCATGTCGGACAGAGTGGAGCAAAGGTCATGAGTGAACCCTTGTCATGTGCTGCAAGATTACAAGCCGTTGCCAGCATGGTCGAAAAAAGGGCTAGCCCTGCCACCTCACCCAAGCCTAGCGTTGCCTGCAGCCAGTTAGCATTGCTGCTTTCCAGCGAGGCGCATCTGCAGCAGTACTCTCGGGAACACGCTCTAAAAACCCAAAATGCGCACCAGGCAGCAAGTGAAAGGCTTGCTGCCATGGCCAGATTGCAGGAAAATGGTCAGAAGGACATAAGCAGTTTCCAGCTCCCCAAAGGGTTGTCTGGCCATCTCAATGGGCAGGCCAGACCATCATCATCATCAAGCAAACCGGTAGCCAGCAAGAATAACCCTACCACATTTCAGAATCCAATGGGTGTTGTCCCCTCTTCCCCCAAAAACACAGGCTATAAAACCTCAATGGAAAGAAACAACATAAAGCAAGCCGCTAATAACAGTTTGCTTTTACACCTTCTCAAGAGCCAGACCATACCCACGCCCATGAATGGGCACAGCCAGAATGAGAGAGGAAGCAGTTTCGAGGAGAGTAGCACACCCACCACGATTGACGACTATTCTGATAACAATCCTAGTTTTACTGACGACAGCAGTGGGGACGAGAGCTCCTACTCCAATTGTGTTCCCATAGACTTGTCCTGCAAACACCGAATCCACAAACCAGAAGTAGACAGACCCGTGTCTCTTGAGAACCTCACTCAGTCCTTGTTGAACACATGGGATCCCAAAGTCCCTGGGGTGGACATCAAAGAAGATCAAGATACCTCAAAAAATCCCAAGCTGGATTCCCACCAGAAAGTCACTCTTCTTCAGCTGCTGCTTGGCCACAAAAGTGAAGACAATGCTGAAAGGAATGCCAGCCCTCAGGAAGTCCACTGCGATGTGACTAAGTTCAGCCCGCAGAACTACACAAGGACTTCTGTCATTGAAAGCCCCAGCACAAACAGGACTACCCCGGTGAGCACTCCACCGCTGCTGCACCCACCCACCAAAGCCGAGTCACCCATCAATCTCTCGCAGCACTCTCTGGTCATCAAGTGGAATTCCCCACCCTATGCCTGCAGTACTCCCACTTCAAAACTCACAAACGCCATGACTGGCCACTTGATGGACCTCACCAAAAGCAAAGAATCGCCCGCAGAGAAACCAGCCCCAAGTGAAGGTGCACAGAATTCAGCAACCTTTAGTGCCAGTAAACTGTTACAAAATCTGGCGCAGTGTGGAATGCAGTCTTCCATGCCTGCGGAAGAGCAGAGACCCAGCAAACCGCTGTTAAGTGGAAACCCAGAGAAACCTCTCGGTATGATTGACAGGTTAAATAGCCCTCTGCTCTCAAATAAAACAAACGCAGGTGAAGAAAACAAAGCCTTCAGCAGTCAGCCAGTGGGACCTGAATCGGCACTTCCTGGGTGTGAGATAGAAAACCTGCTAGAGAGGCGCACTGTCCTCCAGTTGCTCCTGGGAAATTCCAACAAAGGGAAGAGCGAAAGGAAAGAGAAAATGACTTCTCGAGATGAGGGTCCTCAGGAACATTCAGAGAGACCTGGAAGCGAACAAATACTGATGGTGAAAGTCAAATCTGAGCCTTGTGATGATGTCCAGATTCACAACACAAATGTGCATTTAAACCATGATCCTAAGAGCGCCCCGTTCTTAGGTGTCACTCCCGCCATGCAGAGGAGTACAGCTGCCTTACCAGGGTCCGAGGACTTTAAATCAGAGCCCGCTTCACCTCAGGATTTTTCTTTCTCCAAGAATGGTCTGTTGAGTAGATTGCTGAGGCAGAATCAAGAGAGTTACCCAACAGATGATTCAGACAGGAATCACAGAAATAGTGAGTTGACACCCAGGAATCACAGAAGTAGTGAGTTGACACCCCTGGAATCAAAGAGCTTTTGCATGGTCCCCAAGAAAAGGAAGCTTTATACAGAACCACTAGAAAATCCACTTAAAAAAATGAAAAATAGTGCCATAGAGACTTTGGGTAACCACAGTACCCCGGAAGTGCTCTATGGGTCCTTACTTAATCAGGAAGAATTGAAGGTTAGCAGAAATGACCTTGAATATAAATACCCTGCTGGGCATAGTTCAACCAGTGATAGTGAACACAGGAGTTGGGCCAGAGAGAGCAAAAGCTTCAATGTCCTCAAACAGCTGCTTCTCTCTGAGAACTGTGTTCGCGACCTGTCCCCACACAGGAGTAACTCTGTCATCGACAACAAAAAGAAAGGCCACAAAAACAATGTGCCCAATAACAAACCTGAATTCAGCATTTCTTCTTTAAATGGATTGATGTATAGTTCCCCACAGCCTGGCAGTTGTGTGGATAATAGGACATTTTCATACCCAGGAGTGCTCAAAACTCCACTGAGCCCTCCTTTCTCAGAGCACTTGGGCTGTGTGGGATCCAGACCAGAACCCGGGCTTTTGAATGGGTGTTCCATGCCCATGCCCAATGAGAAGGGACCCATTAAGTGGGTCATCACAGACATGGATAAGAATGAGTATGAAAAAGACTCCCCAAGACTGACCAAGACTAACCCAATCCTTTATTACATGCTGCAGAAAGGAGGCAATTCTGTTACCACTCGAGAAACACAGGACAAAGAAATCTGGAGGGAGCCGTCATCTGCTGAGGGTGCCTCACAGGTTACAGTCAAAGAAGAGTTACTTCCTGTAGCAGAGACTAAAGGTTCTTTCTTTAATCTAAGAAGTCCTTACAGTAGCCATATGGGAAATAATGCTCCTCGCCCACACAGTACAAATGGAGAAATTTATGGACTTCTGGGAAATGTGCTGTCAATAAAAAAAGAGTCAGAATAGTGTGAACCTCCCATACCACTTTGGAGCTTTTTAAAATTAATCAGTATGAACTTGAGATCTGTATAAATAAGAGCATGATTTGAGAAAAGCATGGTATAACTGAAGCTTCTTCATTTTGAAAGTATTGGTTACTGGTGATGTTTAAATATGCATACTACTTTTTGCTTAACATTAGATGTCATGAGGAAAACTATTGAGCTAGAAGTTGGTTGTTTAATACTTCTGTATGCATCAGATAACAACTGTGAGTAGCCTACGAATGAAGCTGTTTTATAATCATAAGTTAAGAGGCATCCATGTTAAAATGCAAAACTCCATCAATTGTGGATTGATGGAGTTTGCTTGCTCTCTTTATTAGGGTACTTCATTTCCCATCTCAGAAGTCGGCCTACATAACATGTTTTTAAAGTCCAAATTGTTAACTCTTTGAAAGATAATCAAATTAAGAAAAACCCAGAAGCCTCACGCTGCTTCACATCTTATCAGTTCAAAAGTAAGAAAAAGGAAGCCCTACATTTTTCACTTTTGCTAAACAGAAATTCTTTCTAACTCTTGGAAGGGGTTTTGAGATTCCCATTGTGTCAGCCCCACCCCTAGACCTTTTCAATATGGATTTCTTTAAACCTTGTACTATTTAGTAAAAAATTGATTACAATAGAGGGGAGTTTAATAGATCCTTAAAAATAAAAGGCAGGTGTCCATTTTTTTTTAATATTTGACTACTTTACTAAATGAATACTCCTCCTTTTACAAAATTAGGGAAGGGAATGTTCATCTTTAGGCAGTTTCCTGAATAATTGACTACTTAGAAATAGTTTTTAACAAAAGCAAAAATGGATTTTCTTTGGATGGTTTTAACCAACTCTTGTGAAAGTTAATCCTCACCATTACTGTGGTACCTGTACCTCTTAGGACCAGGATTTCTTAATTCTGGGCACAGAAACTGCATTAGGACCATCTGGAGCAGTTGCTTAAAGTGCAGGTTGCTAAGCAGCATCTCAGGTCTACACAACAGGGTCTCTGCTGGACCTGGGAGTCTTCCACCTGCACCTTGGCATGGTCTATATGTTTTTGAAAACCATGGCCTACAACTTTTCCAGAACATGGGACTATAAAGAAACTATTTGATGCCTATATTTTCCCCAAACGCAGTTACACATCAACTCAAAATTTGGAATATTGTTTTTCCTATATTGCCGTTATATCTTTGGAAATCGGGTTCAGAATACTTTTTATGACAAAAAAAAAATCAGGTAGAGGGGAAAACTTTCCTATCTGGGTCAACATCTCAGGAAAATCTGTGATTATTTATTTGTTCTAATTAGTAACATCAACTTAATTAGCCTTAGGGATGGAATAACAGGGCCACTTAGCAAACTCAGGTGATCCAGGGTGGTTGGGAAACTTCCCCTGAATACATCCTTAACCTTCTATCCAAACCGTCTCCTGCAGACCAGTGCTTACAAAGATCCCAGTTCAAAGCCAAGAAAGACATTACACTCAGATTGTCTGACCACAGATCAAAGGGCACACATCCGTGACAGAGTCTACACAGTAACTTCAGGGCATCAACTCACTTTAAACATGTATTAAAAGTAAACACTGATACTGTCTTGGAAGAACTTAATATATAATTGAGCCACGTGGAATTCAATCTTGAAAACTAGTTGGATTTGAAGTTCAGTTTTTATAGCCCATAATTCATCCACCAGGCAACATTTAATTTGAGTCTTGAACCAGGTTAGCAACCGACTCATCAAAAAAAAAAAATGTTGTGTACTCAATCATTAAGTAGGAGGAAGTTTATTTGAAGTTGTTATATGTACTTGAAGTTGTTTCTAAGATTTTTATATTGAAAATGGACATTATTTCTTAATTATCTAAAATTCTAAATGGTTATTTTTTTCTCAAGATGATTTGTAAATAGTTAATGGCTATGTTATATGGTAACTGGAGTGTATATTATGTCAGAGGGAGGGGCAGGTGTGTGTTTATTCTGCTATGAAAAATTCCACTGGCCAGTGAAGATATTTTACTCCATGTCCATACTGTGACAAACTCATTGTCTACACTATAAAAATAAGCTTTACACTAAGTCATTTTTCTCACTTATGGTGAAAGGGTTGAAGCCTTAGAAATACATTGTATGATGCTGGTGTTCACCTCCCTTGGAGGCAGTAGGCTTCTTACCATGGAGCGGCATTTAGGTCAGGGAAATGTCCAGAGCAAGCTTTGCTTTGTTTGGTTTGTTTGCTTTTGTTGGAAGAATGGAAATATGTAATACAGAAATAAATATGACTATAAAGAATGCTGTTCTGACTTACTACAGAATACCCCCACGTTGAGTTTAGAGTCATCTTAATGAAGAGAAAGGGCATACATCCATAAATTTATTTTATTTATGCATACATAGTTTCCAATTTGCACACATACACATTTTTCAAGGACTGTTTTCTACATCTAGGCAATTTCTTCCTAATAAAGTCATTTGTGAAAGGGTACTACAGCTCTCATTGACATCAGTAAGGTAGCATTACCTGTTTATTCTCTGTCACATCTTACGGAAGAATAAACTGGTGAGAATATATATTTTCTATATATATATATAATGTATATATATATATATATATTGACTTGTTACATGAAGATGTTAAAATTGGTTTTTAAAGATAATGTAAATAGTGATTTCCTTAATGAAAAATACATATTTTGTATTGTTCTAATGCAACAGAAAAACCTTTTAATTTCTTTGGTTCCTGTATATTCCATGTATAAGTGTAAATATAATCAGACAGGTTTAAACAAATTGTGCATGTATGTATACAGTTGCAAGTCTGGACAAATGTATAAAATAAACCTTTTATTTAAGTTGTGATTCCCTGCTGCATGAGGAGTGCATGGGGAACCCTATGCATCTGTGCATTTGGCAAAAATGTCTTAGCAAGTCAGATCAGATGTGCATCCCAACCCGACAGTGTTCCATTTCTGGACATGACTTCTGTGGTTTCAGCCTTGTGAGAGAATGTGCTCTGAATCCCAGGGTCTTAATTAAAAAAAAAAAAAAAAAGAAATCAACCACTTTTCAACATAAAGAATTCACACAACGATTTCACGAATCTTAAATTCCCACTGGAAACATTATAACCAGGAGTAGTCCAGCATTCCTAAATGCTGGAGTACAGGCACAGTACCATTCGTGGTAAGAATTCTGGGGTTTACAGCCAGTTTTGATGCAATTTGCTTAGTAACATAATTTGCCATTTTTATTAGAAATTTAATTTGTTCATATGATGTCATGAATTGTACATACTGCAGTGTGAATTTTTTGTTTTTTTTTAAATCTCTTAGTGTTTACTTCCTGCAGTGAATTTGAATAAATGAGAAAAATGCATTGTCTCTAATTTGAAATGACTTATTTTTGTGGGTTTTCTCTGGTTTTTACGTTTTCCATTTAAATGTCCAAATCCCAGGTCATTTAGAAAGAAAAATAAAGAAATAAAAGCAATAGATTTTGTCTGTCTCAGAAAAATGAAAGGAAAAAATAGGCAACTGACCAGAAAGTATATTTAGAAACATGTAATTAAAGCATAGCTCAAAATGACAGTTGGCCTGTGGTCTGTCTTCCAATTTTCAGTATGTAACTGAATGACCACTACTTCAGTTTTTTTAGACCCAAGTTTGTACAATGTTCCAAAAGAAAGCTAATTAGATACATAGACGTTGTGATAAGTTTCTATCAGGCATTTTTATTTTATTTTTAATGGGTCTTGTTTGTTTTGAATGCAAGAAAAAGTTCAGGTCCCTTTCCAAATAAAGCTGTATATGGGAAAAGAGTTAAATAAGATAAACGGTATACATATGTGGTCCATGAAGGAGAGCATTTTCCTTTCTGTCTGAACTTGCAATAATGAAGGCTGAGCCCAAGGCCTCCATCTGGGCAAGTGTTCTACCACCGAGCTACATTCACAGTGTTATTTTTACATTTTATTTTAAGACAAGGTCCCAGGAAGTTGCCTAGGGTAGCCTCGAACTCACTTTGTTGTTCACACAAGCTTTGACCTTGAATTTTTCTTGCTTTGGCCTCCTAAGGAGCTAAAATTTACATATTTGAGCCCAAAACTCAGCCAAGACCAGCTTATTTAGGGAGAACAAAAGTAAATAAGCCTGTGTACTCTCGTGATCTGGTGCATTAACAGTTTACACCTTCATAGGAGTTGCAGGTAATTTAGGGGAAGACATTTACTCAACATTAAATTCCATTCCCTGGGACTAAAATAGTCATATAATCCCAAAAGGCTTATAGACATTTAGGTTCAATGGCAGAGCCCTCCTTAGCATGCACAAAGCTGAAGCCTGGCTCCACTATCTGCCACTGCTCTTAAAGACACACCTTGTCATTATTGTACACTCTCCGTGTGTTGACAGATTACGTCTTCTTGAGCACACAGATGCTAGCTTCTTAATGAGACGGGAAAAGCCGTGTTTTTATTCACAAGGTGAGAAGGCCTAAGTGCATTGCCTGAGATGGATTTTTAAAAGAACCACCCGTTAATAAGGTTTTTGAACTTGAATTCGAAGAGTCTTTGAAACCAAATCAAGTTAGAATTACTGGCACTATGCAAGGTTCTAGTGCATGCTTACTGGTGTGGTAATACCAACAACATCAAATTGAAATTTCATTGCCTGCCACTGGCATCACCAACCTATTCAGGTATGGAAAACAGATTTTAAATGTTAAATTGATAAATGGACTCTACCCTTTTGCTTTTCATTCCACAGAATTTGTAGGCAAGCTGATGCTATGCTGACTCTCAAGGGTTGGTCTTTTGTTGGCAGCATGTAGCATTGAGTTAATACTCCAATCCTGTGCATAGTTAATGCAATACTAGTAATGTTTTCAAGATGCTGCCTTCTAGAGTAAGTTAAAGTCCCCTTCTCTGAAAGTCAGGTAATGTACTCCTGGGTTAGCAAAACAATGGGTAATAATCCTAAAATCTCCTGAGTCTCGCCACACTTGACCCCTCCTAGGAGCATCTACAAGTAAATCTATTGGAATTTTTGAGCCCTTTTGCCACTTTTTTAATGACTCAGAAACCCAGAGGAGATGCTGTTTGCCTCAGGGTTTTACCAGACATAAGGGAGATTTTCCCCCAACTTTGAGAAAACTGTGCAGTCCTTTTCTATCAACCTCTTATCTGACTTTTGCTTATAAACTCTGACCTTGGAGGCCACTGTACAGGAGAAAATGTAACACAGTTATAGGTCCTGTCTTTGGAAGGCTGTGTGAACATCTCCATAGAGAAGAGGGACAGTATGGGCTTGCTGCCTGAGTATGTTTCATTCAAAGACAACAATGGAATGGTTTTCATATAATCTGGAAGCTACTCTTTTGCTCAGAGTTTGAAGGCTTTCCCCCATCACCCATTGTGTGAATCTTTCCTAGAGCGTGAGTACCCCATTGTTTGTGTTAGCCACCCCATGGTACCTTGCAATGTGCCTGCTTGCCACGATGTTTTGAGTTTGTTTACATATTCTTCTATTACAGTCATATTTGCACCTTTGAAAACTAGTTGTTTCTGGGGGAGAAAGTGAGATGCATCCCAATTCTGTCCCCTTCATAACTTCAAAGATTCCCTGTGGGCTGGCTAACTGTGTCAACTTGACATAGGCTAGAGTCATCTGAAAGGACAGAATCTCAATTTGGGAAAGGCCCCCATAGAATCAGGCTGTAGGCAAGCATGTAAAGTGTTTTCTTAATTAGTGGTTAATAAGGGAGTGCCCAGCCCATGTGGGTAAGGCCATGCTTGGGTTGGTGGTTCTAGATTCTCTAAGAAAGCAGGCTAAAAGAGCCATGGAGAGCAAGCCAGTAAGCAGCGCTCCTCCATGGCCTCTGAATCGGCTCCTGCCTCTAAGTTCCTGCCCTGTTTCGAGTTCCTGTCCTGACTTTCTTTGATGATGAACAGTGATAAGTATAAAGCCAAACAAATTCCTCGCCCCCAAGTTGCTTTAGTCATGGGGTTTTGTCACCTAGTAATGGTAACCCTAAGAGACTGTCACAAATCAAATTGTGCTTACCTTTGCTTTTCATTATGGATCTCTTTCTCATTTACCACAACTGGGGGCAAAGTATCATTCACTTATTCAAAGAGAGTGCTGGAAACTAAACATACGTGTAAATAGGACTCAGTCCAGTCACGAGATGCTTTCCAGAGAGTAGTGAATGCTGCAACTCACGTACACATAAGCTGTGAACTTCCCCTGAAGGCCTTTCCTTTCCCTAACTGTTTGCTTACTGCTAATGGAAATAAATTTTCCCTCACAAGATCATGGCTTTGTATTTGGTAACATCTCCTACCCTGTTTTAGCATTTTAAAAGCTTAGAAGGTATGGTGGGCATTTTTTTTTTTTACAAAGCCTTCAGGAAGAAGGGGTGGGACAGAGTCTTACAGTGTAGCGTGTATTCATGTAGTGTAGGCTGCCCTAAAACTTTCAGCAACCTTACTTCATTCTCCCAAGGGCTGGGATTACTCACACGAGCTACCACACCCGGCTCATTCTTGCTTCTCTAAAGGCAGGTGGTTAGAATATAAGAAGCAAATGTCTTCCATTCCAACCCACTGGCAACAACACACAGATATTTATACATCTTAAATAAAGTCTAAAAGAGGATCTCACGTAGATTGTTCTGATAATCTTCACAGAGGGTTACCTAATACTTCACATTACCAGGTCAGTACAATCATCTTTCTAATATGAAGAGTATGAGATGGGGTTTTCAGACCGATTTGGGATTGCTTTACCACTCATTAGATGTTATGCCCTCAGTACCAAGTCAGGTCCTCTGCCATGGAACATGGTCCTCTGAAGGGAAGTTTCCTGTTCACTTTGGAAATGTGTGCTTAGAAAGAACAGAGCTGCTCCAGGGAAGGAGTCCTAGCCCACTTTTCACGATGTTGTGCTGGGAAGTCTATGATGTGACTCCACAAACCAAAGATCACCCACTCAGAAACTGGGCAAACGGAGGCAAACACCAAGTGCTATCACTACCTCCCATCCTGGCCTAGGACAGTTGTAGGCATGTTGAGTTTCATGACCCCTGTCTTTCAGTCATCTTCAGAATGCTAACATCATCTCTATTCAACATTCTCTGCCATTAAGCCTCCTTCCTTCCTGTATCTCTTTCCAGTGATACTAAACATCCCTGTCTTCAAACAGCTCAGACCTCAAGTTCCTTCTAGTTACACGGCTGTCCTATCTGTTTCCTCTAACGCATGTGTATGCCGTGTTATTCATATCTGAACTTCAGCTTTCTCCAGTCTTGAATTCAGCGTGCATGCTCTCTTCCATTTTGTTCTAACAATCCTTTTCTCCATGTTGGAAAACCATTCGTGTCTAGAACTTTTGTTCCTCTGTAGCTTTAGCTTAGGGCCACTGTTGCTCACCTGTCACTCCTGGCCCATCGCCTATACCATGACTCTGAACTTTAGCACATCCCAGCTCAAGTCTTCAGCATCTGCTTGGCTGTCTCCTCTTCCTGTCTCTCTAAAGACATGATAGTTCAAAAATGTTTAAGCACCCACTGTGTGGTTAAAACAATGACTGTTCGTGACAACTGAAACCTAGCATGAGTTCAGTTAGATGACTCCGTATTATCCAAGGTTGAAGACTTCTAGTCCTGTCTGCATTTTCGAATTTTCAACTTCCCCGTCTTCTCAGACTCTTCTCCCTGTCTTTCTCGATCATGCAAATAGGAAATTCTGCAAATGGCTCACTGTCTCTGAGCACTCCCACCTCCGTGGCATTGGTACATTCAGTTCCTCACCATTCTTTGCCAAACAATTCTCTCCTCTGCCCACGTGTTTCCAGTATCAGAGCAGTAAACTAGCATTCCATTTTGAAACCTGCCTTCTTCAGGAAGCCCTCCATATTTCACTGCTTTGTGACAGAAGTGCTGTTGAGCCCTCTGCAAATCCACAATGCTTTCTCTAAACTTCTGGTATTGCACTCATTAGAATGAATGATACACTTCAGACTCCCTTTAAAAGGCAATGGATAGGCAAACACAGTTCTTAATGATAAGACTCAGCCACATAGAAACTGCAACTAATATTAACCTGCTTCCGATCCCCAAGGAAATACAGATTCTTGGGGATACAGAAATGCCAACAAGCACCAAACACTAATTTGTTCACTACTCACTTGTTGGAGTGTTTTGAATGTGGCAACTTGCCTATGATGACCCAATCACTAGGATTTTGGTGGCCAGTCCATGACAAATAAATGCACATGGGCTGATGTAAAGCTTATCTCACACACGAAGCCAGGCTGCTAGATATGGTTTCTCTTTATTCTGATTCTACAAAATTGGAATAAATATGTATGTACATTCTGTTTGCCTGAGATAGGGATAAAAATTCATTTCCTGTCCCTCAAGAGAAGAAATATGATCATGTTGGAAATTTTGTTGTACTCAGAATCTTTGCAACTGGTCCTAGAAGAGTAAATCCAGAGCATATTCAGGATGAATAGGTGGTTTCCATGAAGATGAAATAGTTCACTTTCAGCAGCCAAGCAGTACTGATGGTGCCATTCCTGATTTCTCCTCATTTTAAGGAAGAGGGAATGGGTGTGTCTCGCTTTGAGTTTTTTTTTTTTTTTTTAAATAAAGGGGATATTTGAAAATTAGTTCTTGTGTAGTTGAAGAACCATGAGGACATGTGGGTATAGTAAGAATGAGGAAAGCAGTTACAAGCCCAGGATCCCTGCCTTTGCTAAGAGTGAGGTCATTTCCTTAAGTTTGATTTCCAGGACTGAAAAGGAAAAAAAAAAAATCCTTTTCTACTTAAGAAAAGCAGGATATCTCTTAGACCTAACTATTTAAAGGATAATCCTACTTCCTTCCTCAAAGATAAGAAGTTTGTTGTGAATCCATACATTTAAATCAAATTTATTTCTAGTGTCTTTTGTCCTAGGGTAAGAGTGTAGGCTCACGGAAGCCATGGGCTTCATAAGGGCCCTATTGGTAGACTTTGGATCTCGAATGTGCCTCCAAAACCCATGTGTTAAGTGACTGGCCCCCAGGGTGTCATGACCGAATCGGGTGGAGCATTAGCAAATGTTATGTCACTTAACAGAAAGTCTTCATGTCATCCCATCACAGACCCAAAGCAATAGGACCACCAAATCACTGACCAACTCTAAATCGACAGGCCCAAACAAACTGTTCTGCATTGGAAGTCGATTGTCTCCGGTGTTTATTACACACTTCGCAATGTTTTAGTAGCTTTTCAGTATCTACCACATTAAAATACTCTTTCTTATTTAAAGTCACAGAAAACCTGAGCGGAAGCAGCCAAGATTTACCATGTACCCCATCCAAGTTTCTATTCTATAAGTAACATTTTGAATAATGTGGCACATTTAGTACAATTGATGAGTCAATAATACTGCATTACCAACTGAAGTCCATAGTTTACATTGAGTTTTAATCTTCGTATTTATTCATTATACAGAATTGTGTGAATGTCTGGTGTATAGCCCAAGTACTTTATCATATAGAACAGATTTGCTACCCTGAGACTCCTCCATGCCCCATGGCCCCCTCCACCCTTGTCACACACCCCAGACAATACTGCAGCACAGGACTTCCTCCTTTTCTAGAATGTCCTATAGTCAGAACCTCTCAATACTAGCCTTTTCAGAGTTGCTTCTTTCTCTAGTGATAGGCCCTGAAGTTTTTTTTTTTTTTTTCACATCTTGTGGTTTGATAGTTCACTTCCTTTTATTGTTGAAAAATGATGCATTTCTGAATCATACCAAAGTTTGCCTATGTGTTGACCTATTAGAAGATGCAATGGCTGTTTCCCAGTTCCCACAATTGTAAGTAAATTTCTATAAATGTTAGTGTGTGATTTTTATGAGAACCTTGCTTTCTCCATCTCTCTCTCTCTCTCTCTCTCTCTCTTTCTCTCTCTCTCTCTCTCTCTCTCTCTCTCTCTCTCTGTCTAATTCCTCACAGAAAGCTGAGCCTTTCTGAAATTTAAATTTCCCAGCTTCCCGGCAATCAAGTGATGCTTAGCTGCCATTCCAAGTCAGTCAGTTTTATTGACTGTATCAAAATAGGCGAAATTCAGTTGCAGTATTACACAACCCGAGACACTTGGTGACTAGGAACCACACAGTTCTAGTTCATATCCCTGATGCCTGTCCATCTGAATCAGCAGGTCTCTCTTCTCTCCTGGCCTCACCACAGAGGTTAGCAATATGGTGCATTTACCACCTCAAACTATCAATGGGGTAGTTAAAGGCACAGGGGAGAAAACAACCAGTATATTGTTCTACTTTACTCCAATGGGATAGGAAGTGCAATTATATAACTTACATGGTAGAATAATTATAAACGTTCACTAGTACATTTTAATACTTTGTTTTCTAGTGCATAATAATGGTCTTTTAATTACTAAATTAAATTTGATTATACTTTGATGTTTGCCTTTCTTCTTCCAACTCTGGACAAAACCGCCTAGATGCAAAAATTATCCAGCCTTAAGGACTCAAAGCAATGTTTGGTAATTCCAAGAAGAGGCTCAGTTTGTGAGACAGATCTTTGGGTTACTGGAAGGAAGAAGAGCACATCTAGTAAGATATTGATTGAGTTTGTCATTTCTGACACCATAGGACTCAAAATTATGAGAATAAATTCTTTTCATCTAGGTTCAGTATAAGAATATAGGGGTATGCACTTGTGGTCCAATATAAGTGTGTATCTATCATACTTCATTTTATTATCTTAGTTTTTAAAGGTTCCTGTCAGTTTCAAAGTGGCATATATTCTGTTTGACTCTAAACACATCTGTGGCTGTTTTCAATGGGAATGGCCCCCTAGAATTTCATCTGCTGGCATGCTTAGTCCTCAACTGGTGACCTGTTTGGGAAGGATTAGAGGATGTGGCCTTGTTGGTGTGCCAGTAGGGTGGGCTTTGAGATTTCACAAGCCCATGCCAAGCCCAGTGTCATGCTGAGATCAAAATGTAGGTCTCAGCATCTTGGCCAGCACCATGCTTGCCTGACTGCCTGCTGGCATGCTCCCTATCATGATAACTGTGGACTAACCATCTAAAGTCGTAAGCAAGCCTCCAAATAAATGCGTTCTTTTATATATAAAAGCTGCCTTGGTCATGGTATCTCTTCACAGCAATAGAACTGTGACTAAGACAACATCCTAAAGAACTTTAATTCAAAAGACAAGTTTTACATAGGACATTTCAATTCACTGCCCTTGAACTCTTCCCCCAAATAAGTGTTTTCCTGGACAATGTTTGCTGGTAATTTGTGAGTTACAAAAATCTAGCTCGTGAAAGTTCTTTATTGTTATTGGAACCATTCTGAGAACTAGATGTTTGTTCCTTTGTTCGTCTGTCTAGGGAAACTCTCTTCCACCCTAACCAGCTGACCTTGCACGATGACTCTCTTCTTTCTTTCTGATATGTTATGGCAGCATTGCTGTAGTCAAGAACAATCTGTGTCTCTGTCAGGCCCTCCCAGTGCCATCTGAGTCTCAGTTCAATAGGAGCCAACATCTGGAGTTCCTACTTAGGTCCCACTACACAAGAATAATATCTTGATCCTATCCCAAAATTCACTGTTTTTCCACAGAAGCTTTTCCAGAAACTTCTCCAGGGTTTTCAGTTGCCTGTTTTCCCAACACCTGCTTCTAGAGAGAAGTAGGCTGGAAGGAAACAGGAGCCATTATCCCTCTAGTGTGCTATGAAGTGGCTGCCACTCCCACCCATTTTAAGGAGGAGCCTTAGGATCTAGAATTCAGTAGAATAGAAGCCTTTGACTCTGAAGTCTTGAATTTAAAGGGCCTTAAAATTAAAGTGAATCTCCTTGGATTTCAGACTCGTGATCAGAAAATGACCTTGGTACCCCGTATATGATGACTTCTGATCAGTATGTCAGATGAAGTGGTTTCATGTCCTCCCTTTTCTAAATATGTCTATGTTTTTAATCATAATAGCCGTATCTGTTGCTGAAAACTCAAAATTTCAGTAGAGTACATGAAGAAAGCATTGAGATTCATAATTCTACCATCACTGGGATTGAATACCATCTCTATTAATATGAAATAGAATTATTATTTTCCTTTAATCTTTTAAATAATTATGCCTGTGCTTTACACTGTGAAGATCACACAGTGTGTATGGAACTTGTGTCCTTGTGTGGCAGACTCTGTTTTCCAAAAATGGACAGAGGGTATTCGTCAGCAAGGTCTTCCTTTTCATTCTCTGTGCACCTGGCCAAACCCTGTGATTGCCTTGATGAGCAGCTTACGGCGCAATGACACTGCATTAGCCCATAAGGCTGAGTCATAGCAGGTGATAGAGTAGCTTCTGTTTTCTCTCATGCTTAAGCCACTGGCCCTGGGACCCCGGCCACCATGTTGTAATGAAGGCTAGGTCACAAGGAAAAACTGTGTGGAATTGTTCTATCCAACCTATCAGTTGCAATCATCAATAGGCAAGCTTTGGATGATTCCTGCCTTAAGGCTGCTTTCGCTAAAGTCAAATGAAATGGAAAGGAGTGTCCCTACAAAGCCATGCCACAATGACAGAATCATGGGCAAAGCAAATGCCGTCATCATTTCAGTTCAATCCTGCATGCACATTTTCCGATGCTCGTCACAGTTGTCGATCAACTGACTGTGGGGGCATGTCAGTCATGCCCTAGCAATCTCTCTGTGCTATTGTGTAGTTATGTCATCCTCTCGTTGTGTGTGCATGTGTTGTTGAGTGCAGGGGCTGAGCAGTTACCTCACTGCTGACCTCAGTTTCGGCTGACCTCAAACTTTTCATCCTTCTTCTGCCTCAGTCTCCTGCATCCAATTTTCCTTTTGCTGGTGATGCATACGATTGCTACCAATGTCTTGTCACACACTTCGCTGAATACTGCAGTTCTGATTTGTTTTCCCCACAGAACCTATTTTAGAAGATAAAAGCAAATGTTTCCCATCCCTCGGTTCCATTAATTAACTTGATTTCTTTGGCCCAGTAGAATAAAAATGGTCTTCAATATTAATGTTTCTTTGGGGTGTTTGTACCACAGATGAAAATGAACAAGAAGCAGTGTCTTCATCATATGCAGTAAGGTGAATATGGCCTCCAAACACCTTCTACAAATCACTGGCACCTACAAATTTACTTTAGATTACCATACAGATATATGGTATATATTACATACACGATAAATACATATTTATCATATCTTTAGTATATCAGGTATAGATAACGAGATGTAATTAAGGTTGAGATTTTCAGAGCTGGGCGTTAGTGGTGCACACCCTTTATCCCAGCACTGGGGAAGCAGAGCCAGGTGAGGTCTAGACCAGCCTGGTCTACAGGAGCTAGTTCCAGGACAGCCACAGAGAAACCTTGTCTGGAAAACAAAACAAAACAAAACAAACAAACAAACAAACAAAAGGTTGAGACTTTCAGATAGAATAAATAGTATAAACAATCCAGACAGGCAGGTACCAAATGTAATCACCAGCGTTCTTATAGAAAGAAACAGTGAGAAGAAGACAGTGGGACTATGGACCAGGGAATAGCTGTTGGAGGCATACATGCCAAGGCATGCCAGGAGTCACCCCCGGCTGGAAGAAGCAAGGAACATACCCTTCTTTAGTGACTCTTCAGGAAGTGTGGCTGCTGGCACCTTGACTTTGGCCCACTCACACTGATTTCAGACAGCTAGTCTCCAGAACTCCAGAACATTGTAGATATGAATGTCTGTTACTTAATACCTCTGAAAACTTCTGTTGCTTTTGGTTTGGCCTAAGAATCTACCACTTGCTACTTTATGGGGTAGAAACAAAATATGGGAGAATCCATTTCTATCCCTCAAAAAGCTTTCTCAGGGAGGTAAGGCTCTAGGAAGCGTGCACAACATCCACTGGAGATTTGTGCTGTGTGTATGCAGATGTGCATGGGTATGGAGCGGGGATTAGCATCGTGTGTTTGCTGTCCTGGAACAACTATAAAGAAAGATGAGATCGTGGGCTTAGGTATTTGTATTCTAAGTTGAGATTCTCATGCACATACATAAACATGCATGTGTATACACACACACACACCCCCCAATAAAGAGAATCCTGGGTACTGTATTTCCTTAAGGTCCTCCCTGAGGCATACACTTTAATGTACATGGTAATTCTTAGTCCATAACATGAAACTATAACTTGACTCTTTCCCCTTTGGAGATATAATTGCAGTCAAGAAATTGAAAAAACACAAGGAATCACAGATAACAGAGTCCCAAAGATCCTAAAGAAATAGGTTAATCTCGCTGCGGCTCCTAGCATGTCATAAAACATCAATGCACACTGCCTTCCCCTTTCCTTCTTTCATGGAAACTGTCCCTTAATTGTCAAAGTCTAAAAGAGGCCAGACATACCAAATGATTCTGCAGTGATGTCTGAAAAATATGCCCTGACACATTTGGAACATACCCACTGTTCAAAATCTGCAGGCTAAGACATGCTGATCGGAAGCCCGGATGGCCCATGGGAAGCCGCATCCAGGTACCTGTTACCTCTGCTGTCAGCTCTGCCTGGGGCCAGCATGGCCCAGTGCTGCCAGTTGTCTCTCAGCTCTGTGTAAACACCAGGCTGCTGCCTTAGTGCCAGCCATGCTGTTGATATAAACAGAAAGGGAAAGCTGTTCTGACGAGACAGTGTGAGGGACTAGGCCCCCTTCTATCAATCAGCCTCAGACTTTAGAGGAGCCTCCTTAATGAAGAAAACATCCTGATTTGCCTCGACTTTGCAAATTTTGTGTATGCCTTCATTTGTAATTGGAAAATATTCAATTCAAACCTCTTCCGTGAAGTTCAGAACAGAACCAAGAGAAAATTAGAGTGATCATCTCTGTTGGTGTGTGGATGTAAAATGAAAAGGAGAATTCTAATATTGGCCCAAAGCCCTGTGTTCCATCACCGCATGGTAGATTTTAAATGTATTTATATCCCCCACTTCCTTCCTTAGGGTGCAAAATAAGACCTGCCAGACTTCATTTAGCATGTATCATTTTTATACTGTAATACATTCTGAGATAAATCATTAATATGATTATGAATAATAAAACGTATAAAAAGTTCTCTAGGAATGAAATAAGTCAAAATGGAACAATTGATGTTGTAAGCCATGGGCAAAACAGCCGTGATCCATGGTACAGAAAAATTCTAGTCAGAGGAAAAGCAATTCATACATATATTCATTTACCCAACAAAAATGCCAGCTAGCATCTACTTTATAACAGCACTGTGCAAGTTCTAGAAATAGAGAACCGGTGTCTATGCCTACACTGGAGAGGCCAAACTAATCACCAGTTAGTGTTAAGATAATGTCCGGTGGGAAAGCATCTAACCCAAACATGAAGGATAGTCACACTTTGTCAGAGAAATAGTATTTCCTGAGAACAGTAATTCTCCACCTTCCTAATGCTTCACCCTTTTAATAGAGTTATTCATGGTGTGGTGACCCGCAACCATAAAAATGATCTCATTGCTACTTCTTAACTGTAATTTTGCTATTGCAATGGATGGTAATGTAAATATCTGACATGCAGGACAGCTGATATGCAGCTCTCCAAATGGGTCGTGACCCATAGATTGAGAACCATGGCCTTAGACCAGAGTAAACAGAAGTAGAATTAGCCATTTGGAAACAGAAAACCTGAAATGTGGGGCTGGGTTTGCATCGTTATAACTCACTAGTGTAGCGTAGCACTTGCCTAATATGGTCAAGGTCCTGCATCAGGTCCCTAGGGGAGAGAGAGAGAGAGAGAGAGAGAGAGAGAGAGAGAGAGAGAGAGAGGGAGGTCTGACATATATTAAAAGAATTGAAATGGTATCACAGTGACTGAGATCTCTTGGTATATGTCTTATTGTAAAGGAACGAAGGAATATAGAGGTCATCCAATGGTGGGACTCCGGAGTTGATGTGATGCAATTCATAAAAAATTCTCCAACCATTATGTGGGAGACGCCTGAGGTGAGCATATATGTCAGCGAGCGGAGGTAATGGCTGATACTGAAGATGCAGAGCTGTGGAGAATGCAAGGGTATTTGTGGGATATGTTCAGAAGCCTTGGTGATGGAGGAGACAGCAGAGAAACAGGAAAAGGACATACTAAGGATGACTTCTAGTTTTCCAAATTGATGATGTTGATTAATTCAATTTCAGATGCGAAATTGGATGTGTCTCAATTAGTTTCAAAAGATATTCAGCAAAGAGTTGGATAAATAAGTGATTTCACAGAAGAGATTTTTGGCCAAAGTTAAATAAAGTCTTGGGATCTGTCAGCTCATGGTCAGTCAATTATGAAAGTCCTGGAGCCTAAGAGCTCCCTCAGGGACTGTTGTAAGCACACCAGGCCAGCATGCCAGAAATATAGACAAATGTGTCTGTGCCTTTCTTCAATCTCAGAATTTTTTAATTTAGTGGATTAGCAGTTTCAGTGACAGAAATTTGTCATAAAATTTATTTTACTTGGTAGCCTGACTGAGGCGAAAACAATTCTTTTATATCTTAATTCATAAAATTTAACTCTCAAATCAGCTATCACACAGTAAACAGATCTCTCTCCTCTCTCTCTGTCTCTCTCTGTCTCTCTCTGTCTCTCTCTGTCTCTCTCTGTCTCTCTGTCTCTCTCTCTCTCTCTCTCTCTCTGTGTGTGTGTGTGTGTGTGTATGTGTAAGTGATATGCATAGATGGGGGTTGCAGAAGGAATAAAAGTTAAAGTGGTTTCAGCAGTGGGCTGAGAAAGAGTCTGCATTAAAAAGATAATGAACTGGTGTCAGGTTGAGAAGGAAGCTGCAGAATTCAGGTACACGGTGAAACATCCTTCATAGTCTGGATTGAGAAACAGCCGGGGATGGCCAAACTCAAATAGGACAAACAGGTGGTTGGGCAGCAGTCAACAGTGGGAAGCTGGACTGATTTGCATGATGCACACATCAGGTATCAGTGATAGGCTGCTGAGAGGCCATGCCATCTCAGCATTGGGTGTCCATTATTGTACCGGGTGCAGGTGACAGAGTTACACTCATCCCTTGGTATGGCTACTTGGATAAATTCTTCGATCCGGTATTTCTGGTATGAAGTTAACACACCTGTGTGCCCTCTCAGAGTCACTGCTCTTCAATGGATGCATATGACAGCTCCCTTTCTGTTCCCAGCAATGAAGTCATTTATCTGTCTATCATGGATGGGATATCCCCAGAGAAGGTGTAATTTCTAGGTCCACACCGGCATACTGTCATCATTCTCCTCCCAAATGGAGTTAGAGCAGCCTGTAAGAAAGAGAGAAAAAAGAAAGAGAGAAAGGGAAAGGAAGAGAAAGAAAGAAAAGGTGCGTGTAAATGTTGACTCCTAGCGCACTGTACAGTCTAAAACCACACATGGTACCGGACGGTGTAACTGAGAGTCGGTAAAATAATCTCAATAGAGACTTGGGAAGCAGTAACACATAGAACCTTAATAGATTTTGTATTTTGCAGAATGAGGAGTAAAGAATTTTATAAGAGACATAGGTAATACAAGAAAATTTGATGGAATGTAAGGAAGCCCAAAGAAAAAGAATGTTGAGAGACTGGAGAGTGACCTACTTGTTAAATGCCACCTTGACCAAAGGTGTGCCCAGTGTGCATGTGGCCCTTTCAACTGTTTCTATTACTAGATGGAGTCCTTTATGTCATAAACATAGATGCGTTAGCAATCATTGCTATTTTCCTTTATTTTAAAAATGAACACACTTTCAAAGGAAAACTTTTCTATTTTAAGGGTTTTATTCACATTTGGTACATGATTCAAATTGGAATTTTGATTCATTACCCAACAAGTAAACAAAGGACTTCTTACAGTTTATACTCTTTTGTTGTTTCAATTTCAAATATTGATTAGGGAAAAAAAACTATTAGTATCAAAGGGACAGAATTAACCTATTTCTGTATCTGTGTCTTAGCAATCTCTGGGCTGTCCTTGTTTATTTTGGAACCATCGATAAAACATAGGCTGCCCACTGCTGGATTATGTAATGTAGCACAATATTGGAGATTAACGCAGCCCAAAGGCAGCTGCAGTGACTCCAAGTCATTATTAATTTTCATTTACAAAAGAGACAGGTTGTATGGAGGAGGAAAACTGAAAGTCTCTATGTCCTGATCATATGTAGTCGTTGAGTCTCAGGCCATGTAACTGCAACCTCCTGAAATCAACTTCCAGGTATTTGACAGCACACAACATCTTAAAACTAGCTCCTGAGATCTCATTGATCTCCAGGGGCAGTTGCACACATATGCATATATACAGAGAGACACAGGGAAATCAAAAGCAAAAATCAGTGGTGTTTTTTTAAGAGACTTTACGGTGATGCAAGTATACTATGTCATACAGGAGCATACATGGATTCTTTAATGGAAATCTAACTACAATGGTCTTCAATGAGGTTCGGGAAGAGATTTTTATACTAGCATTGCTTAGACATTTTCGTGCATCATGATCATAAAAAGCTGATAAATTTTGATCAGATCATTTCTATTATTTTTTACAAATCTCTGCAGACAGGGGACCTCCTGAGTCCCTGCATCCAAGGTGCACGGATATCACTGTGCAAAATTTGTTGCAGTGATGACCTGTAAGATAGTAAAATGAACCCTGAAGATCACCCCTGGGGACATCATCAGAAAGTCACCAGTCACTCTGACAACAGCAGTTTAGAGGGAAGGAGGGACCAAGGCCTTGCCTAGCATGGTGAGTTGAGAAAGCAGTGTGTCAAAGAACAGGCCACACAGGTCCTATTCTTCTAGCTTTGTGGCCATTGCTTGTTCTTCCCCTTGGGCCCTGAGTGTCCATCCTACTCTCTAGGCATTCTAAATATTTCTGCATTTAGCCAGAAGCTTCCTGAGGACCTCCAGTGCTTAATCCCTCAGTGTCCAGGAGCCTGAGTGGCTGCTGCTCTTCCTGCTTAATGGTCATCTTCCTCCTGGTTCGTTCCTTTCTGATCTTTTTGCCATTGCTCTTGTTGACATTTTCCAAGGTCAATGGCTCCAGACAGAGCTAAACTCTCCTCCATGAAGTTCCAGTTGATCCAGTATGTCTCGGGATCTCCTTGGCCACATCTGACAAGTGTCATGTGCTTTGATTTTTTTTTTTTTCACAGTCAGCATCAAGACTTCCTGTTCTACTCACGAAGATTTTTCTTGAGAGCACAGATGGGAGAAGTTAGGATGAGTGAGCAAATGCAAAAACAAAAATAAAACAATGAATAAAAGAATACAATTAGGAAAACACAAACAAACTGATGATGAGTGAGAAGTCTGTAGGAGTGGTTAAGGGAAAGAAAACTTTTATCGTCTCCTGGGGGGAAAATAGCCTTTCTCAGTCTTCCTTTCGTGTTCTTAAATTAAAGAACAGATTTAAAAAAATATAAACATGATTACTGCTTCATCTGTGTTTACAACAGAAAGGACTTTACCTGGAAACAGGGAGCTGGTGGCAAGTGTCACATGCACTGTGCACACCTTGGGCAAGGTGCCATTTGTGTCCTAGATGTTCAGCTACCAGACTGATAAGGGGTTAGTGGCAAGATATTGACTAACCCAAGTCACAGGTGAACTTGGTTCTGGAAGATGATTATCTAAATCTGGATAGTGTCATAATATCACAGATAAAAGTGACCAAAGAATGGGCCTGAAGCTCCCAGTCACTCTGTCACCTGCCCTCTATTCTGAGTTCCCTGGTTTTCCTTCCAGCTTTTTCTTGTCAAGAGGCGAGGGGTCATTGTAATTCCATAGAGGAAAGGAAGCTGGGCCTAGTTTCTGCCAGAGATGTTTTCTTAGACCCATCAAGAAAGTCATTTGAAGGAAGCCCAGGTGACAGTTGCTTAATCTGTCCTACCTGACCAGGAAAAGCAAACAGTGCACCTGGGTTTTCAAAGTGAAGGATTCCCGGGAATCTAAGGATTTACTTCTGTTTGGCCAGGATTTCGGGAGGTAATTTGATATCCAACTTTCCCTCTATTGCTCCAGCCTCTCCTTTCTTGTGCTTTGTTGCATGTTCAATGACATGTAACCAGGATGCACATGACAGTCTGAACAACTCCAAGCAGGTCGCTAGCCCCTGCCTCCCTCCTTCCCCTGCCCCCCAATCAGTCATCTGCCTGAAGTCAAGAAGGAAAACTGAGTTAGACTTTATTCCCTAACACCTCAGACTGAGGCCTCTCCCCTCACCATGTCCTCAGTCCTTTGAGGCATTTTCTTCATTCAGTGTAAAACGAGATATCTCTGTATCATAGTCACCTAGGAAACTCAGAATCATGAGGAAAATGGACCTGCTTGAGGTCAGTACAAAATGGGCTCTTGGTTAAAATACTTATTTTCTGTCTGTGGGATGATGCATGCTGTCCCCTTCCTCTGGCTTCCTCTAACAAGAGCCTTTAAAATATTCAGTGCACTTCCCTTCACTCAGTACAGTTGAATGAACAGTTGAATAAATAAGAAAAGATCAATATCTTGTAAAGAAACAGTAACACTCCATAATATACTGTAAAGAGTGGCAACCCCCACGGCTTGCAAATATTAGAAATTCTTAGTACGTGCAGTGTGGACACTATGGCTTGGCTACGATAATATTCATGAGTGAATTATTTTCTCAGAAACAATTCCTGTGTTTTGTAGCCATTTCATCTACAGTGAGATACTTGATTGTGAAGGTCGATGACTGAGTTTTCCTCTCCCAATTTCCCCTCAATGAGTTGTTTGACACATGTCTAAGCATTCTTTAACTTGGGCTAACCCAAGCCTCACACACATTTCTGTTACTGACAAGCATGGCAGCCATAACTGAGAGTAGGCAGGTCGGGATGAGAAAAATAGAATCGTCTCTGGAAGCCTGGAAAGGGGCATATTTGTGCTAAATGCAACTTGGAAAAGTATACTGATTATTAGAGATCCTGATTCCAGCTCTTCTCCATTAAAGTTACCTACCACGTGACCTTAAAGAAATCAATTCCCATCTCTGGGATTTACCTTCCTCATTCTTACAATAAAAATACCTAGATTAGGCCAACAGCTTTCAACTATGCCACTGAAAGCCATGGAGTCTTTTAGGTGACAAAAGGTCACAGAGCATTTGTCTTTCCTATGACATGTCTATGGCTTTAGTTTTCTTGGAGGCTGTAGTTTTACTTTATTTTATAGCCGGCCAATTGGGTTTGAATGCTGTCATCGTTCTCGGTTCACTTAGTGTTTTCTCTTTCCTTCCACCCAACTCCCATTCTCAACTACGTGGCTCCTTCTATCTGTCCATGTCAAACAGCTGTCACCTTGACGGGAATGAGAGATAGTTTATCCAGGGCCAAGTCCGAGTGATTGTGGCCCAGAAATAGGACTTAGACTATACCAAATAACACAGTACAGTGTGTATATGGTTTAGGTGAGGTTTTAGAGTTAGACAGCAGAAGCAAGCCATGAATCAAAGTTCTTTTTAAATATGTTGGTGGGAATATCTGGGGTATGGCAAAATAAGAAATCTCTGTTACTGGTTTTAGGTACTACTTGTTGACTTTTTAAGCCTTTGGGTTAGTAGAAAGTAGTGATTTATTAAGTTAGTATTCCAAAAATTTTACCTGAGAATTGAAATGGTGTTAGGGCAGCTACAGAGGTGGAACCAGCTGCTAAGAGAAGGTGGGCAGAGGCAAAGATAGTCCAGGAAAAGTTGACTTTGGAGATACAGAATTCAAACTCTCCACCATCAGGAGATCAGCCCCTTTCCAGTCTATCAGCCTTATAAGATTATTAAGATAAAGAAGACTTTTAAAAAATTATGACTAGGGGACTGGAGAGATGGCTCAGAGGTTAAGAGCACTGACTGCTCTTCCAGAGGTCCTGAGTTCAATTCCCAGCAACCACATGGTGGCTCACAACCATCTGTAATGAGATCTGGTGCCCCCTTCTGGCCTGCAGGGATACATGCAGGCAGAATACTGTATACATAATAAATAAATATTAATATTAAAAATTATAGCTTCATTTCAGGTATATGAGTGTTTTCCTTGCATGTATGTCTGTGCACCACATGTGTGTTTGATGTCCATAGAGGCCAAAAGAGGATGTTAGATAACCTAAAGCTGGAGTTAAGACAGTTCCTAGTCGTATGTGGGTGTTGGGAATTGAATTCAAGTCTTGTGCAAGTTGAGCCAGTGCTCCTAAAAAATAAGGCTTAAGTAAGGCATTCTCTCTGTCTGTCTGTCTGTCTGTCTGTCTGTCTCTCTCTCTCTCTCTCTTTCTCTCTCTCTCTCTGTCTCTCTCTCTCCTTTTCTGGGAGTCTCATGTCACATATCTGAAGACAAACTCCTAAACTGCCTTCTACGGTACCTTTATCAGCAATGCATTGCATACAAATTGCTTCCTTTCTGTGAGCCTCAATGAAGCAAAATTTCCTCTCTTTCTTTACAGTTTTATTTCTCACTCACTCTGTCATTTTTGACTCAACAAGTTGCTTGCAAAATCCATGAGATCATGGTGGTAGCAATGCTCCATCATCTCCCTGATCCCTGTGGGACACAGCTCAGTGGAGCCCTTGGCCATGTTTTCTCCTGAAACTTAGGATTCATGAGTGGTCTGAATGGTTATGGGAGTCCTGATGCTCCTTCTCTGGCTCTCTGGACCTGAGGTTGACCCTAGGATCCAGTTCCGGGGAGCAAAGCTTAAACCAGTGAGACATCCGTAGGAGTCACTAAGGGAAAGACAGTTTTTATCCCCCCCCCTCCCAGGAAAAATAAAAAATAGCCTTTCTCATTCTTCTTTCCTTGACTATATGTATGATGCCTGGAATGGCACCAGTCATACTGCAAGAAAATATTAGAGACATGTGGCCCTGCCCTAACCCTATTGAATTATCAAACTAATGACATTAACTTGCCATTGGAGTTTTTTTAATGACAAAAGTTTTTTTTTATCAGTAGTTAGAATTGCAATATATACATGCGTGTGCATTCATCTGTTACAAACCTTTATGATATTCTTATAACAACCTAACTATAGTTAATAAAATATATTAGAAACACAAACAAGAAAACTATTCTTGTTATTGTTTTGTTTTTGCTTGGAGAAACAGGGTTTCTCCATGTAGCCTTGGCTCTGTAGACCAGAACTCACAGAGGTCTGCCTGCCTCTGTCTCCCAACTGCTGGGATTAAAGGTGTGTACCATGCCCCGCCCTGCTTAAAACATTACTTTCAATCTTCACACGATTTACATAGCACTTTCTGTGACTGTGAAAACTAGGCAGCAGGGAGGAAGCCCGTAGGCCAATCACAGCTTGATTGGATACAGGGATCACAGTCTCTGTATCACACCATCAGGGTGTGAGGTGGCCTCCACAACCCTGTTTATCTTCTAGTTCTGTGGGCAATGAAGATAAAGGGTTAATCTTCTCTCCCCCAGTGGGGGTATCATGGGAGGAAAAGGTGTGATAGCAGGAATTTGAAGAGGAAGAGGCTGGTTTCCTTGAATCCACAGCCAGGGAGCAGAGACATGAATGCTGGTACTCAGACTGACTCTAAAAATCCTTCAGGCGAGGGCCCCAGCCAATGGACTGGTGTGATACACACCCAGGATGAGTGTTTCTCCCTCAGTTAAACTCTCTGGAATACCATCCAGACACTTCTCCTGGAAGATTCTAAATGCAGTCATGCGCAATCAAAACTAACCATCACATTCAGACATATAAAGCAGAATCGCAATAGGCTCTGGGTTAGCATTTCAAAATATCTGACCTTCTCTGCGAACAGCAAGTGGAAGGGCTGGGCACTCCCATCACTCATTACAATGCTCTGGTAGAGAAATTACGTTCTTGGGAAGCAGAGTTGGGCTTTCTAAAGATAGTTTGAGGCCGGGCGTTGGTGGTGCACGCCTTTAATCCCAGTACTCTGGAGGCAGAGGAGGAGGATCTCTGTGAGTTCGAGATCAGCCTGGTCTACAAGAGCTAGTGCCAGGACAGCCTCCAAAGAGAAACCCTGTCTCGAAAAACCAAAAACCCAAAACAAAACAAAACAAAAAACAAAAACAAAAAAAAAAGATAGTTTGACATGGTGGGCAGTGAGTAGAGCCTCTACGGGTGAAGGAGGAAGACCTGAGTTCAGATTGCCAGTACCCACGTAATCAGATCAAAAACTCAGGTGTGACAGCATACGGCTGTAATCCAGCCCAGGGCGGTGAAGAAAGGAGCCTCAGAGTAGCATGCTGGTCTGCCAGCCTAGGCACTCTGTGAGTTCGGGGTTCACTGAAGGCAATGGAGAAAGCCACCTGATATTGACTTAACGGCTTGCAAAGGGAATGCAAGATTGTGCGCACCCCACGAAGAAATAATTCCTTCTTGGATTGGGACTGCAGTAAGATAAATGTAAGTGGGTGCGATGGCTGATCTTTCTTGTTAAGTTGGCTGCATTGAGAGATAGCTAGAGGATCAGTAAGGCACATGTGTAGTGGCATCTGGTCTTGTCAGGGAATTGTTGTTAGTGCCCACGCCCCTCCGGGCGTGGCTTCAGGTGCCTATGGAAGGGAAGGTAGAGTCAGAGTACTCTCTCTCTCTCTCTCTCTCTCTCTCTCTCTTTCTCTCTCTCTCTCTCTTCTCTCTCTCTCTCTCTCTCTCTCTCTCTCTCATTGCGGATTGGATGGGAGATGGGGGGCAGAGATTGCTTCTTCTGGAGCAGGAAGGCTCCGGTGGCTGTTTATTATTATCTGTGTAAGTTGTTCCCCAGGATGTGACTATGACAGTTATCAATGGGTAGACCGGCAATTGAAGTGGACCTGTCCATGAAAGCAGGCAGTGGTACCCGATAGTCTGGGAATTCGGGTGGAGTAAAAGAAGATGAATGAGTAGAGCGTGAGAGCTCCATTCTTCATGTGCAAACGTGTTTTCCTGTTGGGTTTGCCTTTGGACATTAGGCATCACTTCAGCCCCTTCAGTCTTTTGAGGCAGATTCATACCAGAGAGGCTGCACAGAAGCTGTCGACATCAGACTGCGGCTGCATCATTGATGCTTCTCCAGGTTGAATTAGCTGCTAGCGTTTGCTGCCTCTCTTGCGTGAAAACAGCCATTGCAGGACCATCCAGCCTCCAGTCCAATAAGCCCCTCCTTTACAGTTGCGTAATTCTGTGCATGCAGGTTATTGGTTCTGGTCTTCTAGGGAGCTCTGCCTCAACTGGGTAGGAGACATTGTCTCTACACCTCCACTCCCCCTCCTCCTTTACTTCCTCTTCTTGAATATATTTTAAAGGCAGAGAAACAGTTTTGCAATATTTTACTTTTAATTTAAGTGTGTGTGTGTGTGTGTGTGTGTGTGTGTGTGTGTGTGTGTGTGTGGTGGTGGTGGTGGTGGCAGGAGGCAAGGGTTTGTGCACCTGTGAATATAGGTGCCTGGGAAGTCTAGAAGAGGATTTGCATCCCCTCGATCTGGAGTTGTAGGCAGTTGACAGCAACCTGGTATGGATGTCAGGACTCTGCAAGTATAATGCGTGCTCTTAATTCTTGCGCCATCTCTTCAGCCCCGCAAGAGAATTTCCTAATATGCTGGAGTAGAAGTTATTAAGTACTAGCATTTTTGGCAGTGCATACACATTAAAGTCGAAATAAATATCACTAAATATAAAATTCTAGTCTTTAGGTAAAATGGATGGCAGGAAATTTTTACCATGCAGATCTGGAGGAACATTTTATTCCTCATTAAAATGTAACGTTGTAGGCAATACTTATATGAAAACAAATACTTATTGATTTTTGAGACTTAATCCCATTATCTCCTTTTAATCCTGTTAGAGTTGCCTCACAAGTAGTTTGAAGAACTTTGCATACCTGAGACTCCATCAGTTAAGGAATCCTTCACAAATACAATGAAACCAATTGCACATACAGGCAAGCTCTTTTTTATTTTAATGTAGAGGAAAGGGGGAGAGTTTATGCTGATCATAAGTAAGTTTGAGCTATTTGTATTTAGTGGAGAAATTTGTCAGAATACCTTTGAAGAATCCATACCATTCTGCATTGGTTATTTGAGTTCCTATAAAATACTGAACATAACAAGAACACTATTGTATTTGTGTGTATGCAAAGTCTGACCATGGTAGATCAAATTGAAGGAGATGCCATAAAGTGTAGTTACTGGTGAGACAAGAGTACTAAAAGACAATGCATACATCTAACAGCATGTGAGTTGCCCAGTGTGATCTGTTGGGTTGGGCTGTAGAAGCAAGGGCAAGGGTGATATAGCACATTTCCTACATATGTAAGATATGTCTATTTGCAACTGTCAGTCTTTGATAAATGTTATGTTTGGCTCTAAATGGCCACCAAGACTCACACATTCAAGGCTTCTTCATCAGCCCAAGGCTAGAAGAGGTGGTGCATTGTGAAGTAATTTAAGACATGACAGGCGGGTACTTGAAGGGGATATTGGAACCTTGGCCTTCTAGCATCTTATTTCTCAGACTGTATGAGGTATGGAGTTCTGTTCAACTATCAGCTCCCTACTGTGATGTCCTGCCCCACTACAGGTCCAAGTCACTGTAGACAGAAGCCTCTGGGGCCATGAGCTAACATAAGGCCTCATTTCTCTTAAGTTGGTTATTTTATTTTAGGTATTTTGTCAAAAAAAAAAAAAAAAGGAGAAGTCTGACTAACTCCATGAATTAATCAAGAACTGTCGGAGACACAAAGGTCTTTCAAACTTTTTAAAAGCTAAATATATGGGAAGAAGCAGAAATCATTACCAGGTCTTTCCCTTAAAAAAAAAAAAGTGTCAGTTATTGATTAAATATTTATCTATTCCCCTGTGGAGCTTCCTGCTGAAACATTTAGTGTGGATTTTTGTTTTTGTTTTCAATTTAAGGAATAATCTTTTATTTACATTTAGGGAAGATATGAAAGCTGGTCCCTTCCTGAGTTCTGTAAATGCAGCAGTGCACAAGACCAATACTGTTTGTATCCCTCTTTTTTGTTTGTTTTTTAAATATCAGAATAGGCATGGGAGTTATAGGAATGTCCATAGAAGCTTCCATGAGCTAGAAGATGAGATTTTTAGAGGGGAAAGTAACCCCTGGGATTCTGTGATTACAAAACCTTCTCTTAGGCGTGCAGTAGGAGAATTCAGGTTTCAAAGTGCCTGTCCTTTATTCTAACAGACAGGTACTGCTGGTTTGAAAGAGATCATGTCCGGGGAAGGGAGGCTCTTAAGTTAATTAGCTAATTTTCCATCCATGTAAGTACAATTTTAAAGATTAAATCAAATGAATATGTAAACATTTAGAAGTGGATCTTGGAACCTACCCATCATATTTTGGAAACTTGATTCAGTGGTGCAACTGAGCATAAATGATGCCACTCCTGATGAGACTTGTTCCATGATTGCAAAACTGTCCCGCACCCTTTCTAAGCAGCGAGAAGTTTGGCTTTGTTGTCTGTTTGTTTATTTTGTTCCCCTTCTATAATTGTGATGCAACAATAGCTCCCATAGGAAAACAGTCCATTCTTTAATTCTTGTCTACTTTAAAAACAATGTATTTGTGTCATTTCACAATTTCATAATGTTGCTGAGAAGCAGTTCAGAATACTGAGACACTAAGGTAGGCATGGATATATATATATATATATATATATATAAATTCCTAGAGGCTACTTTCTCACTTTACTGTGTGGCTTTCTACACTTAGTAGTAGAGAGAACTGGAATTAGTGACTTAACCTCTCTGAGCTTTAATTTAGTTGCATCAAAAATAGATCATACCAGCTGGGCATTGGTGGCGCACGCCTTTAATCCCAGCACTGGAAAGCAGAGGCAGGAGGATCTCTGTGAGTTCAAGGCCAGCCTGATCTACAGAGTAAGTTCCAGGACAGCCAAAGATATACAGAGAAACCCTGTCTCGAAAACCGAAACAGACAAAGAAATAGCTCATAGGGGCTGGAGAGCTGGATCAATTAAGAACACCTGCTGCTCCTGCAGAGGACCAGTGTTCCATTTCCTGCACCAATGTCTGTATGCTCACAATCACCGTAACTCCAGCTGCAGAGGATCTGATAGCCTTCTGAACTCCATGAGCATCACATGCATGTGTGCAAGCCCACACTTGCACACGCACATACATGACTAAAAATAGAAACTAAAAAGGGAATAGCAGGTCTCAGTGGGATCACTGCAAAGATTGTGTTTAATATAATGAATGATTAATTGAAATTGCATCTAGACATAGTCAGATCCAGACAACTGCTCAGTACAGATTTGGGTCACAAATATATATTAGTGAGGCATCGCTGTGCAGTATAAGATGTGAGTGTTTCTGTGTGGCTGTGCATCCATCTCTGCACAGTGGAGCAGTGTGGGATAAAGGGCAGTAGACATTCTCAAGCCTGTTCACTTTCCCCTCAGCGTAAACCCTTTCACCTTTCCATTTGGGACATCTTCCAAAGCAAACATTTACCGTGTAGGGTTGCTCTGCTTCCACAAATCAGTGGGCCCCACCCCAACTTCAGCTTTCCTTTTCTACACACCCAAAGACTCAACACTTGGTATCCTTTGAAATACAATGCTGGATCTCCTATTTCCTGGGACTGTCAAGGAGGAAGTAGAGATCCATATCCCCATGACACCCTTATGTGAAGCAAGGCACCCACCTATGCGCTCTTGCTATCTGATTAATCTTGCGTTGTTGTTATACAGCAAAAGCTTGGCCTATGGGGAGGGTCTTGCTGGGAGGAGAATTAAGTCAGTCTCCAATTTTTCTTATTTTATTGCCAAGGACTAGATTCAATACATAACAGATCTTCTATTGTGGGATTCCTGCGTGCTGATATAAACCAAATATCTGCTTACTCATGCTCGCTCTTCACTCTGTTTTACTCAAGTAATGTCAACTCTAGGTATCACTCATACCTAGAACTGAGTGGCAGGTCGATGACAACCCACTTTCAGTTGGACGCCACTGGTTTCTCTGGTTTATTCCATTAAATGCACAGGGAAGGTTTTGTTTTACACTGGTTATGGATTTTGTGAAAATTGATGCAAATTATAGAGCTATTGGCAGAAAAATTGTCATTAATATTGCAGGGATATCTGAAAAACTGGGGCTTGAGATATTGCTCAATAATAAAGCACTTGCCTGAAATAAATGAGACCCCAGGTTTAGTCTTCACTACCAGAAAACAAACCCAAAAAGTAAAGTAATATTTCTGAGTAGCATAGAACTCTAGCTTTTGTTCACGTCCACCCTTTTCCCAGGACCGTCTTTTCAGCCCTGGAAAGAGCTGTTTCTTTTGTAAATGACTGCCTATGGAAATGCACTGGAAGAGAAAGAACTCGTAATTTTCTTTTTTCTGAGTTTGGCATGTGTGGGCATATGACAGCATGTGTGCATTCATGTATCAAAATGATATATAAGAAAAGTACATTCTACATCCCAAGATATATTCCTTATCCAGGGGCGTGTCTTTCAGTCTGGGGACTGTACCACAATGTGTCGGGTGAATGCTTTCAAAACCTTGATAACCCTGTTGGGGACCAGTCCCACCTCTCTGGCAATAGCTGTAATGGGAGACTGAAGCCAACCCATGGATTAAGCTTAGTTTAAAGAAAGCTAAAGACTCAGACAGCCGGAGGTAGATTTAATAACCTCCTTTACCTTCAGAGAATTGTAAGTTGTCAGGGCATTCTTGGCATTGGCAAGGTGCAGCGTATATTGTAAAATAATACACTTTAACAGACAAATGGCTAGCAAACACTTCAGCAGGGGGAAGGCACTCTTGGCAGAAAACAACCACACTTGGCATCAATCTCAAAGGCATAAGAGAAAGATGGGAAACATGATCCTATCATATAAGTATGCTTTCCTAAGATAACTTTCTAAACACTGATTTGGAAGCTATACATCTTATTCTTTCAGGTTTTAATCCTAATTTTACGAAGTTACATTTTTTTCTATAGATATATAGGCTTATTTAATATCTGTATCTATCCCTCCTTAAAGGAAATGCTTTTTCTACAGCCTTTACCACAGTGTGTTTAGTGTGAGTTTTATTTCCATTAGGCTTTGCCTTTGTACTGTGCGTCATCACCTGCAGTAGACACTCTGCATTCAAGAGTTCAACCAACCATGAATTGAAAATATTTGGCAGTAGCAAGCATTTCTCATTATTTCCTAACTAGTACAGTATAACAGCTATTTAAATTCTGTTAGGCACTCTAATACATCTAGAGATGATTTAAAAGACAGAGGAAGATTTGTACAGGCTCTATGCAAATATGCACATATTTCAAATGAGTTGTGAGGGCCTGCAGATTTTGGTACTCTTTAACTTAGTTGTCCACTTGGCTGTTCATAGGAGGAAAGGCTTAAAACCACTCCTCCTTTAGTTTGGGAGCGGTTTATTTCTTATCTTTTGTATTCTTGGGAAGTTATACTGATCTTTCTTGTTTTGTTTTTATATATGTGCTATAACTAATTTTCTTGTTTTTCCGCCAACATCTTCTAACATTACCTTTTATTGTCTTCTAGGTTCTGTGTTCGGTACTTGGTGGCACTGTCTGTGAAAGTTTGGATGCTTCAGCCTTGCTTCAGGAAATACCTCACTCTGGGCTGACTTGGAGCTGGAAAGCTTTGCACCTCTTCTGGTTTGCTCTGTCTGATAAGTGCTTGTAGTTGATGATGTGAGTTCTCAGCTCCCTTCTCTGGTCAGACTTGCTGCTTGCTGCTATGCTTCCCAGCCTGGATGGACTCTTATCATCTATAATAACCATAAGCTCAAATAAACCCATCCCTCTGTAAGCTGCTTTGGTCATGGTGGGTTTTTGGTTTGTTTGTTTGTTTTATATTGTTGCTTTGTTTCATTTGTTTGTTTGGATTTTTGTTTGTTTATTCTTTGAGACACAGTGTCTCTGTGTCAAAGCCCTGGCTCTCCTGGAACTTGCTTAGTAGATAAGGCTGGCCTTGAACTCACAGAGATCCATCTGCTTCTGTCTCTGGAGCGCTGGGATCGAAGGGGTGTGCCACCACCACCAAAGAAGGTCATGGTGACTTATCACAGTGACAACAAAAGACAATTGATACAGTCTCTGAAAGTCCACAATGGCACATGTAGAATTGCCTCTTTTAAAGCCTGTCTGAGAGCTTCTGATTTGAAGAGCCAGTCTATCTTCACATCTGAGCATATTTTTCTTGATATTTATTTGGTTGTATATGTCACCGTACTAAACTCTCTTCCTTCTTCTTCTGAAATTCCTATGGTAGAGATTTGGGGGTTTTTCCTTAAATCCTCTGTCCATGGGTTCTGCTCCATCTGAACATGACTCAGCTTAGTGTTTCAAGCCAGGCACTCCCCGGCAGCGTGTGTTCCCGACACCATTGCCCCGTTCTCCTTTTGCCAGCACTGAGATCCCTAAGAAATCCTTCTACATACAGACAGTTTCAAGTCTTCCTAACTACACACTAAACTTCTTACGCCTTTTGCTAAAGTTATCATCTTTCCTGGAGATGGGCCTGTTCTTAGTTTTTTCAAGGCCTTTAAAATGTTGATGACTCTTGGCTTGGCTGCCAATAGCTTTGTATTTGAGAATCACTGTTACATGACCTTTAAATTACCAGCGCCTGTGTCCAGGGTTCATAAGCCACACTTTGAATGTTTCCTCCAAATGTGAAAGTTTAGGTGATTCTTAGAATTGGTTACAGAAGTCCTCCTCCACAGTTGTGATCTTCTTCTTTAGCCACTTGTTAAGGTCATCAGACACAGACAGTGGAGAGAGGAAGGAATAGGCCTAGCCGTCTCCCGAAATGCAGCTTCCAATTAGCTCGCTTTGACTGTTGTATGAGTTGCTCATACGTCTCCAAGCTGTTGCTAACGGGCTTCGTTCCTTTAAGCCTTCGATTTTTGCATCATAGTTCATCTTTCCCATCTCCCTAGGTTCCCATAAAAATGTGGTTCACCGATTCCACTTTATACGGAGGCAAAATGTTTTGTTAGTCAAAATAAATATTCAAAATAGTTAGCTTTCCAGTGAGAGGGAAAATGTAAATACAAACACAGTCTGTCCTCTTTTAAGAGTCATTCTTATGAGAAGGATTTACAAAAAGTAAACTTTATTTTCTCCAAGTTCAGGGAGGACCCTTGGATTCAAGAGTTCGTGTAGCTTCCAGTTCTGGTCTTACTCTGGGCATGGCAAATCATGTACCACAGTGATCTTGGCTCACAGATATTTTCTTCCATCTAACTGTAAGACAATAAGGTGAAGAGAAGGTGACTTTAATTCTTCTCTTGACCTTATACCCTGCTATTTTGAGATGGTATTTCCTAGCAATGTTCTCATTATAATAAAGTTTCACCACAATAAAAGCAAAATCTCCTTCCAGTTCATTGTAATTGGTAGAGGTATTAATTTTTAATAGAGTTCTCATGAGGACAAGGATGTATCCTTTGGGATTATGTGGTGGTTTTATCCTTAGAGAAGATGAAGTCATTTTGAATATAGAGCATCCCCTCCCATTCCCATGCTTAATGGGATCATTGACCACTAACTTTCTATCAGTGACCCGACTTGACTTCAATGCTGAGTTGTCTGAAATATATGCAAGACTCTGACATTTAATTACAACACGGATTTCAGAAATAGCATCATTACATGTTAGCCACCGGATCATGTACTTTTGGCAGTGGATATGGTCTAATTTCAACAATGCAAGCTTCTTTTTTTAACTGCAGTTACAAGGAAAGCACAGACATTTTGTGCTTTCTCTATAGCTAAGACAGTAGATGTGATCACTGTAGATAGCTGATAAAGTAATGCTGAATACTGATTTCATAGACTTACTCCTTCTTTCCCTCCATTCTCACCTGTGTTTAGGGCTATATCATAAAGGATATACAATGGCATGCTACCTGCCTCTCAAAATTTATATCCACTAAAATAGCATATGTATAAATGGGGGTCACTAAAATTGCAAGTAATAAAATCATCTAGTAATCCATACAGTGTTCATTTAACTATTGCTCCTGTACTCTATACGATAAATAAGAATGACAGTATTTCCTTACTTACAAGGTGATGAGCTACAGTAGAAAGATAGTATAAATTTTGCTGACTAAGCAATTGATTCAACGGGATTGGATTTTAAAGCAGTAATGATGGGGAGAAGAATAAACGTCCAAAATATCAACTTTTGACCTTTTTCAGATCCAGTTCAATCAGAACATCATGTGTTTCCTCTATCTGCATATTAGCTATTTAATGTATTTAAAATTCCCATTATGAGAATCACGGTTCTTCTTTTATTTTATTTTATTAATAAGATTAGAAAGCTTACTGGCTTCATTCAAGTCAGATAATCAGTCATGGGTAGGTCCAAAATTAAAAGTCAGAAGACCTGGCAGAAATGCAAATAAAACATTTCAAATACAAAAAAAAGTCTAGTAAAATACATATAAATTCTATAAATCTGGAGGGTTTATAGAATATAGAAAAGAGGGAAAAGAGAGAGAGGAGGCAGAGGGAGGGAGAGAGGGAGGGAAAGAGAGTAGGAAGAGAAGAAGGGAGACATCATAATTCAGAAACCTAGATTCTGAATAAAACTTAGGATGGGGTTGGCTCGATGACTCAGGGGGCAGAGGCACATCCTGAATACACGATGACCTCATTTTGACCTGGATCCTTGGAGAAGAGAGTCTGGCTTTCAAAAGGCATCCTCTAACTTCCTGACATACTTCCGAAAGCCTGTACCCCCAACCCTCCCCCACGCACCCACACTACAAGGACAGCATGTACCCCTGAACCCTCCTACCATACACCCTTACTACAAGGAAATCTGTGCTGGAATTTCTAGGTGCTGCTGAAGAAAATCCTGTCTCCATTTCTCACATAATTTTAAGCCTTTGGTAAACTGAATTTTATTAAGGCTGAAAAAAAAAAGTCCAAACATAGTTTTGTTAAACATCAGACTGACTCAACTCAGGAAACTCCACTCAGACATGACAAAGGACATGATTCTTTTATGAGAAATACTGTTTTCCTTTAGTCATTTCTGTTCCTTCTTAACTTTATTCAGAAAAAAACTAAACAAACAACAAAAGAAAAAATATACATGCAAGTTGAAAATAAGTACACTCACTGTGTACTTATATCATCAAAACAACAAATAAATACCCCAAAGATGACATTGTCACACAGGACAATTAGTATAGTTAATATAGAAAAGGCAAACATGTATCAACAGAAAGGAGTTTTATTTTGGATGTGAACATTGTATAGTTCAGTGAGAAGATGAAACCACTTAGATGAAAAACTGTTCATTGAGTGACTATGACAAGTGAACAGAATGTAGACAGGGGGTTGGTGAACTTGGGTTTTGATCAGCAGAAATCACCTAAGTGACACACAGTTGGAAAAACAGTTAAACAATGGAACAGACTATCTAACAGCTATGGATCAAAAGTCTGGTAATTCAGTAATATTCCTACCTCAAACCTGAAGAGAGAAGGAGTAGAGGAAATATGCGAAGAGAGAATGAGGAAAGTGTTTCTAAAAGTGGTTGAAAGACACTAAAGAAGTACAACCAATTTCTGTTCAGTTGGTAGAAAGCTATTTTATCTAGGTACATCATAGTAAAATGACTGCTAACTGAAAAAACAGAGTATCTTAGAAATAGACAGTTTACGAAGACAGTTATGTGTGGGGAACAGTGATAAGAATAATGGCTACCTTCTTATCCGGAAGAATAAACACTAGAAAGTAACTGAGCAAGGTTTCTGAGATGATTGAAAAAGAAGTTGCCAGACTTTAGTTTTGTATCTGTAAAGGTGACCTTCAGAGAGGAAGATGAAATAGTTTCTGAAGGAAAAAGGACGGATGAGGTGGGCAGGACTCTCATCACATCCCAGCCCTATCCCTCTTGCAGAGTACTCAAGAAACCCTGTTTTCTTTAAAACAAGCAAATAAATAAAGAGAAAGAACAAGAAAATAAAATCAGGAGGTGTTGAGAATTTGTTGTAGATCTGTACCACCGTAAATATTAAAAGAAATTCTTTGGACTAAATAGAAGTTAAACCATGAGGAAGCCAGAATCTGTATTTTAAAAAAAAGGGAAGGAAAGAAAAAAATTAAAAACTATAGATAATGTTCATGTTGCCACACGTATTCAACGCTGAAATAAAGTTCTCACTAGTGAAAGGAGTCTAGTAAAGGAACCACAAGACAGACATACATTAGAAAGGATTGAACATATCCTCATTCTCACATGACACATAGGAGTGTAGAAATCAATGTAATTCACATGTACATATTAATAAAGATAAATTTGGAAAGTCTTAAGATAGCACTAATACTTAAGATCAGTTTTATTTCCTATTGCTAAATGGGGACCAAATTTTAAAATGACAGTTTTCAATGCATACCACACAAATTTGATTTGCAAAAGCCAGGAGTATAATTCAGTGGTCAGCTGCTTACGAGCCAGTGAGGACCTGGCACCATAGCAAAAGGAAAAGCAGAAAAAAAAAAAAAACTTGTAGTAACATTTTTAAAAATCCCTTAAGTACGTAGTAATAATATTTTTTAAAAAATGGGTGGACTTTAAAGTATTTTCAAGAGATATTTAAAATATCCAAACAAATCCTGTATTCAGAATCTAGAGAACTCAAACTTGTTATGGTGGCTGTGTCCCTAAAATCATTTATACATTTGATATACTCTCAATTAAAAAGAAAACAAAACTCAGCAGGTTTTTAAAAATGAAATCTAAAGGTGTAAAGACTGAGAAAAATGATGCATAAATAACAAAATGTATTGCTTATTAGTACTTGTATGATGTCAGCATGATATTGGAGAAATATGTGTTTTCTTAAAATTCTAAAACCACACAATTAAGAAAATCGTAAAAAGGAATTTCGGGTGTGACAGGCCACTGCTCACTCTTGGGTTTCCTCTCAGTATGCCTTAGGAGCACAAGGATCTGAGCACAGGATTTTCAGGGCTCAGCAAGGGAGAAGGATCGGGTGAGGTCAGCACCACCTGTTTCTGGCACTCTCCTGACCAGACAACAGATTGCCCAGTGGCTCCTTCCAGCTTTTCCAAGCACAGGGAAGGTGGCAACAATACCAGGGAGCCGTATGCTGACAAGATGGACACCATATGTTTTCACCAGCATTTCATAGCTGTTCTCATCTGTCTCTTCCCTTTGCCCTTTTAGCATCCGATGTCCAGTGACTCCCAGGAACTTAATGCAAGAAGATACTATGAATGTCAATATTTTTTATATGTTTTTAGTAAACATAAAAGGAAAACTTACATGTGCTTATTCTCTGCCGTTTTGGATAGTTGTTACTTATGAGGTTATTACCAAGAGTTTTCAGATTGTGTTTTAAAAGGAAGATGCTTATAAAGTGATAGTTGTTAAAAAAAGAAAAAAGATTAAGGACTCTAGGACATATTACTGAAACAACACAAGATAGGCATTACAAATTAAAAATGTTAAATGGGCAGATTTTTCAGAAACAATACCAAATTCATACCTAAAGGAGACACTGAAATGAGAAATTATGTATCTGTGTATAATATTGTGTATACGGACTTCACACACGTGTGTGTTTATGTGGAGGTCAGAGGTCAAACTCATGCAAATTACTCAAGAGCTATCTTCCTTGTTTATTTTGAGGCAATGTCTCTCACTGGTTTGCTTGGAGCTCAGGTATTGGGCTTGGGTCGCTGAGCAGAGAGCAGCAGGTGACCTGCTTGTCTCTATTCTTCATTGCTGTAATTACAAGCATGTGACACCACACCTGGATTTTACATGGATGCTGAGGGTCAAATTCCTATTCCCATGCTTTCAGCATAAGCATGTGACCACCCCACCCATCTCTCTAGCCCCAAGAAATAATTTCGTAAAGAGAGGGTTTCTCCGAACTATTAGGTTATGTCAATTGCTACTTAGAATGACTGAATTAGGATTTAATCACAAAATAGTTTATGTACAATTTGATATTTTTCTACTTCTGTTTTCCTTTGCTCCATTTGTTCAGTTTCAAGAAAGTAGATCTGTCTTTGGGTGTTGTTCATAGGAATCTGTAAACTCATATCCTGGAGATACTTGAAACACACTGTCTTTAGTGTGCTATTGCTATTCGATGGCTATGAAGAGACACCATGACCACAGCAACTTTTATAAAGGAAAGTATTTGGTTGGGGCTTGTTTATAGTTTCAAAGGTTTAGTCCATTATCGTCATGGCAGGGAACGTGGTGGCATACAGGAAATCATGGGGCTGGAGAAGTAGCTGAGAGTTGTACATCAGGATCCACAGACAGGAGAGAGAGGGGGGGGGAGGGAGAGACAGAGAGAGAGAGGGAGAGAGACAGACAGACAGAGAGACAGACAGACAGAGAGAGCCCATGAGGTTAGGACTGAGCTCTTAAAAATCAAAGCCCATCTCTACTGACATACTTCCTCCAACAAGGCCAGTAGTGCTGTACTAAAGACCAAGCATTCAAGTATATGAACCTATGGGAACCATTCCTATTCAAACCACACAGCCAAAAGACAAAGGTGAAGACATGATGGGACAGGGAGGTTGAATTGAGGGAAGAACAGAAGAGAGCAAGATAGAGATAATATAATACAGGGAGACATTATAGATTTACAGAGAAATCCGGCACTAGGGAAATGTCTGGAGAGCTACAAAGATGACACCAACTAACAATCTAAGCAACAGAGGAGAGGCTACCTTAAATGCCCTCTCCTGATAATGAGATTGATGACTAATTCATATGACATTGTAAAGCCTTCATCCAACAGCTGGTGTAAGTAGAAGCAGACACCCACAGCTAAACCTTGAACTGAACTGAAATCCAGATGCAGAGAAGGGAGGACTGATGAGCAAAGGGGTCCAGTCCAGGCTGGTGAAACCCACAGAAACAGCTGACCTGAACAAGGGAGAGCTCTTGGTCCACAGATGATAGCTGAGAAACTATCATGGGACTGATCCAGACCCCATGAATGTGGGTGTCAGTGAGGAGACCTTGGAAATCTATAGGACCTCTTGTAGTGGGTCAGTACTTATCCCTAGCATAGGAATGGACTTTGAGAAACCATCCCACATGGAGGGATACTCCCTGAGCCTAGACAGAAGTGGATTGGCCTAGGCCCTATCCCAAAGAATAAGACAGACTTTGAAGACCACCTATGGAAGGCTTCACCCTCCCTGGGGAGCAGAAAGGGTATGGGATAGGTGGGTGTGGGTGTGGGGCACAGGGGAGGAGGGAAGGGAAAGGGACCTGGGATTGACATGTAAAATAATTTTCTTTCTAATTAAAAAAAAGAAGACAAAGGTGGAAAGGTTTTCACGTTAAGGGTGATATAGTAAGGATGAATGGTGGAGTGTGCAAAAAAATCTGAGGATTGGTTTGTATAGGGTGGGTTTGCCTCACATTACAGAGCTTAATTTTAATTGAATCTTAGAACATTATCTTGTCACATTTGAGCTTTTTCAAACTCTCCTTGGAATCCCTCCTTTTCTTAGCTACTGAAAATATTGTTTGATGTTTGAGCCACACACTGCCGCAAAAGAACAGAGGTGGCTAGCATGATGGCTCCATCATAAAGATGCTTGCTGTACAAGCATGAGGACCTGAGTTCTGATCCCCTGCACCACGTAAAAAGCCGGGTCTCATGAGACATGCATGTATTTAATCTGAGCACTAGCTGGGTAGAGACAAGAGGACCTTTCTGGGCAGCTAGTATCCCTGAATTGATCAGGTCAAGATTCGGTGAGAGACTCTGAATAAAAGAAGGAAGATGAGAGCAGTTAAGGAAAACACCCAACATTGGCTGTGGCCTCCACATATATGTGCATACTCGTGTCTGAATAAATAAAGTAGAACAATGCCTTTAAGTCTTCTCTCCCTACACCCCTAAATACAATCCCAGAAACACCCAGAAAGGGCATGGAACAGTCTGTATCACCTTTCCTTCAGTGTGGGAAATCCGCCACCCCCGAAGCCTAAGGAAATAGCTTCTCTCCTACCTTATCCACAAAATGACTTCTTTCCCTCATTATTTTATCGCTTTATCTGTTCTCCTACACTGTCTTTCTAACTCCCACTTTTGTCTCAGCCCACTCTTACTTTCAACTTTTTGATGTGCCTGATTATAACTATTTATAATGTTCAGCTTTGGATCAGTGTGTTCTTAGGTTGTTACAAAATATACTGCGCTCAAGAACAATTAGTACAAGAGTGGAGTACCGCCACAGGAAAATAAATATTGGTTAAGAAACAAGTGTTAGGCTATTAAGAAAACGTTTTCAGGTCTTAGTTGCAAATAAAGTTTGAGTGTGTTTCAAATGAGACAGTAAACATCAAAACTTGAGCAGCCAGGGGCTGCTCTTCTCTACCTTTGGAAGCCACTGGTTTGCAAAAGATGACAAAGTGCCACAGCCTCCCAGATTCCTATATTTTTAACTTGAAGTAAAAGACTGTCCTTTTTCTGTCTTCTCTGGCAGCGTGCATTTTGTCAGAGGTTACAACTACCATTCTATTAGGCTAGATTCGCACCCACCAGCAAATGTCCACACAGTTTGCCATGGCCTTCAGGATGTGTGGGAAGCTCTCCTCGTCAGAATGTTGAGTGACTGTGTTCAGACTTGCAAAGCTTCGAGAATATATCTGCAACACTGCCACTCAGCCTGATTCTCTTCATTATTTAGTTCTTGTGAGCATCACGTTTTACATTGTGAGTTTTTAAACTTATTGGTTGTTTGGTTAGTTGTCAAGGAGAAGCAAAGGCAGCTGCACTTTTAAAAAATTCATTTTCTATCAGAGTTTTTCTTTAGTCAAGGCCCTAACATGTTTTATAGTCTGTAAAGACTAATTTTTTTTCAGTGTTGATATTTGGAGTTCATCTGTTTGTTTTTGCTTACTAAAACCTGTGTCTGAGGAAAATGGATCTGATAATTCTGCCTGTCCTAAGTCCTGTCAGGTTTTCAGAACATGTGAAGTGTTTTTGGGTGCTCACAGGGTTAACTCAGATTTGTGTTTCCTGCAAATGCAGTTTGACTGGTGAGACTGTAACAGTCTGGAAGGAATGCCTCCTCCCTCTAATTGAGCACTTCTTGCTTTGGCTTGGCTTATAATAATCCATAGATATTTTGAGTGCAGCTTTCCTGATGGTAATTCTGACCCACTTACTCTACAGAAACTTTTGGTGCTATGAAATGCTGCAAATATTCTTTATGATGTAGTTTATAAAGTTGGTGCAGGCTATATTTGGCCATATTAAATTTTTATTGTGTATAATCTGTATGTTACTCCTTACTTCTAAATATTTTGGGTAACTGTGGAATATGGCTTAAAGGAAACATAGGTTGGCAGTGGGTAAAAGCTTACAATGATCAGAACATATTTCATCGACCCTAATCTACTTGTGGTAAAACAACAAGTTAATGTGACTAATAAATAATAATGATATAAATCCCACTTTATCATACAAAACCACCATCAGGAGACTATTCTAAGTATTGGTAGAACTAGTTTAGAGCAGAAATTGCCAGATAAGGAGGGGTAATAGCACAGAAGGAGGGCTGTGTCCCAGAGTGACACTTTCACAGGTCTAGAAGTGCTTTCTGTTGTCATATTAGGGAAGAGGGGACTTTCAATGGCATCAGATGGGCAATGAGTAGAGTTGGAGTACTGCAAAACATCTTATAACACACAACATGCCGTCTTCACCACTGGGCCTTAGCAGAGGCTTACTCAGTGCCATAGTTACTTTTCTTTTGCTGTGGTAAAACCCTATGACCAAGACAGAGTATAGAAAAAAAATGTTTATTTGGGCTTATAGTTCCAGAAGGCTGAGTCCATCTTTGGGTAGAAGCATGGAACAAGCTCATATCTTCAAATTCAAGCGTGAAGAAGAGACAACTAGTGCTGGAAGCCTTTTAATCTTGAAGTACCCGAGGGATGGACTTCCTTCAACAAGGGAGCACCATCTAAGCCTCCCCAAATTGTTCCAACAACAAGAACCACGTGTTCAAATACCTGGACCCATGGGGGACATTAGTCATACAAACCACCAAAGCCAGCCTCAGATGCCAACAATGCAGAAGTAGAAAAACTCTGCTAGAAGATGGTCTCCAAGAGAGATTACTTCCCTTTGTGTCTTTAGGAAAGTACCTACATGATGCACAAATACGACAGGAAACTTGGCCCATGTATGTACTGCCATTTTGCAGCCAAGAGTCTTTCATGCTAGCCTCTGACTCCATTTTGCAAATTTTGCTTTATTGCAATTGTACTATTCCCATCACTTTTAACTTTAATGCAGCTGGACTTTCAAAATAAATATTCTTTATTGGAGAAAGCGAACTGTGTAGTTAGGGTTAGCATAGGATCTCTCTGTCTGCATAATAAAGTTAAAGAGAGATGAAACTCTGAGGTCCTGTCTAGACTTCAGGGATTTCTAACTCCACTCAACAACCTAATATTGTATTTAACAATTATTTTAGAAGCTACAAAACCTGAGTCAGTAGTCCTTTTCATCATGATAGGCAGACAAAACTGTGTATAAGCAAAGATGGCTGAGTTGATATAATTCTAGGAGAAAGGTGTTATGATAATTGCCACATCTAGTAAAGCTGTTTTATTATATCTCTCAAAGTTTATCTGGAATATATACCAGTTATAGAAGGCCTGTACTTGAACACAAGCACCAAAAAATAAATATATAAATACAACAAAAAATGAAAAGTTCCATATAGATCATAGAAAAATATACAAATATTAGTAATCAAAATTCCATATCATGAATTATAAAATAATTTTTTTTTGTTTTTTCAAGACAGGGTTTCTCTGTATTGCTTTGGAGGTTGTCCTGGAACTCGCTCTGTAGACCAGGCTGGCCTTGAACTCACAGAGATCCACCTACCTCTGCCTCCTTAGTGTTGGGATCAAAGGTGTGGGCTACCAATGCCCAGCTTGTAAAATAATAATTTTAAAGAGACAGAATGTGTAACAAAATGATCTAATAATAAATATAAAGAAGACTAAAAATACTTGATAATGTATCTGCAGTGTGAACCTTCCCATAAAAGTTTGAAAGAACTCACTGAGAGAAATTTCACACTGTAGTGTGCTATTTTTTGAGTTTATAAGGGAGTTTGTCCTATTTTTCTTCATTACCTTCTGATAAACTGAATGTTGAGCAGCAGTTTCTTCCCTACTAAACCTAAGTGATTAAGTTCCATGTACCTACTGCTTTCACTCAGCTGGAGCATCTCCCGTGTCTACGTGACGCCTTCATGCCCTATTTCACTTAATTTTTTTTTTTTCCGGAAAGCTAGGAAAACCCCTGCATATAGAAAAGGGAAGAGAGAATAGGAAAGTAGAAGTGACATGTCTGAATCGCTGAGAGGACTCCAGAAGATGAAAATGTAGGAATTGCCGAGATAATATGATGTCCTCCGTTCTGGAAACGGCGAATACAAAATTCTTGAGCTGTTGGAGTTCTTGAGTACCTTTCCAAAATGCTTTCTTTGGGAGAGGGGGAGTACTAGATTTGAGTGCTGTATCGAAAAGTATAGACGCAAATGGATTCTACCTATGTACATAATTATCAAGTGAGACAGAAACATCCTTTTTGAGTGTAGCACAGATACCTCAAGCTACCTGTCCATTTGAGATGTTTGTTTTCATGCTTTGGGGCTGAGCTGAAGCAGGAAACCTAACAAGCCACTCACTGGGCCTTTCTCATTTTACTACATCTTCATGGAATAAGTATTCTAAGAACAGAACTACCAGAGTTCTGTTTTCTCCTGGTGTTTCAGTCAGCAAAATATCTCTTAAAATTTTAGCTCACTTCCTCTGAGCCTGTGGACATGTACCTCATATGCTAAGAGGCCTTTGCCTCTTACCCCCACATGCTGGGGAGAAGGAAGGACTCTGGGGCCTATCTTTTCATCAAGCATGCACCCTGATGCACTTCCTTAATGACACCTTCCAGGAGGGAGTGCACTAACCCAGGGGCAGCAGGGCCAGGTGGCTTCTTCCCTCAGTGACTCACCTGTTTGGTCTGGGTCCAGGATGCCTGGGATGAACGTTGAGTTTCTTAGAGCAACCATTACTTCAGAGGACCCACAGCATTCACGTGACTGTAAGTGGAAACCACTGTGTACCTACCCTTGGGCAAGCAAAGCAAACACAAAACACCTGAAGCCTACCTGGGGCAAGCTTTCCAACAAAGCCCCTAGGCTGTGTCAACAAAGCAAAAGGAAAGAAACAATACCCAACAGCTTGATGGTTTATGTGTAGAAAGATTCTGTCCAACCTTGGCTTTGCACTGTAGATCTGAAACAACCCTACCCTTGAGCCCTTTTCAGAAGTTTTCTAGTGCTTCTTGGGCAATGTACAAATGTTGTACTTGATAAATTCACCCAAAAGTTCCACAGGACAAGTGAAATAATACTTTAAAACTAATTTTTTTTTTTAGCTGCTAAGCCAAAACATGTTCTCCAAAGGTACACATGACATTATTGTATTCTTATTCTATTGATAGTTTTATTTTAAGTTAAAATTTGTGAATTTGAAAACTTGGATTGAGTAGACACAAGAACAATAATCTTTTTCTTTTGTGGTTATAAGCTCCTGGGAGAGTGTGTGAGCTTTCTGAGACTAAGCAAATAGCTAAATGACTTTAGAAATAACTCCAGAACCAGTATTTAAGTTAACTAAAGAGGGAAAGAAGAAATTTATAAAGCACAATGAAAAAAAATTTATTCGTGAAACGAAGGGCACTTGGATTGGGCTCTTTTAGCCATAGTGAATAAAATCTGCTCAAATTTGAGAGAAATCTAGATGAAAATGAACTACCATTGCAATACTAAATCAGATCTTCTCATGTCTGGTTCCCTTCTCTACATGGATCCATTTCTAGACACGTGTTTCGTGGACTTTGCTTCCTAATCTGCATTTATTCTTGTCATGCAGTATTTGATTGGCTCTTCTACTTAATTATTGATGACTCATGCCTTTTAGATAGCTGCCCTCAGTTTGCAGTGCTTCAGGCTCTAGGGTTCACAGTTCACCAGCCACAGCCCTTTGGTCTTTTGGAATTGGTTCCTAAGAAGGACAAACTGAGTGGCCAGGGTACAAAAGCCACAAGTTGTTGTCTTTTCTATACAGGAGCCATTTTGTCCATTGCGTGTTTGTCTCACGTACAGTCAGCTGCAGCCAGAATTAGGATGTATCATTGTTCATACAACACAGTAGTTTAGATGGATGCGACTGTGGTAAAGATCCTTGAGCATACGTAACCACTGAAGAAAAGGCTCCCTACTAACAAGTGGTGGTTTAGTTTGTTCTCTCCCTTGTTCATTCATTGATTTCATGTCTGTTGACAGAAGTACAATGTCCCAGGCACTTTGCGGGATGCTCCGAAGGCATTCTCTATTGTAATACTGAACATTAGGCTTGAGTTATCTCTGAAAAGGGAAAAGGTTACATTTGTACAATACTTCCCACTGTACTTGATTTGATAGAGGGACGGGTGATGTGATGGGTGTTTTCTGTGCCATACTTCAATTAGCTTTTGTTACTCTCACACAGGATTTATGAATAAGGAGAGTCAGGCATAGAGATATCAACATTGTATGTGGGGCAAGAACTAGAAGAGGCCTCAGATATGAGCACAGCAGTGTTGCATGCTTTTAGTGGTTTAGTGGCTGAAATGTGACTCCTTTTATGCACTAGGCAAGTGCTCTGCCACTGAGCTAAACCCCTTTTAGCTATAAGGCCCTTATTCGCTGTAAGTTTGCACCAGTTGCTCCCAGTTTCTGTTAAAGCTGAAAAGGGTTAGGGTTATTCTTTTCAACCCATAAATCCATTAAATGAGGCTGCTCAGAAAGTAAAAGTACTCTGGTAGAGTGGATCAGTTCATTAGGAGTGACTCAAATGATTGCCAGGCCCATGTTTTCCCTGACATTAACAAAAACCTGCATTAGGTAGGATTTTCTGAAAAAAGAGTTTTGTTTCATTATTGTACTTGGTATTTCATAGTTTCTCAAATAATTCAAAAGAACTCCAGAGAAATGAGTTTTAAGGGGGAAAGTTGATTGATTTATCCAAAACCACTATGCCATTGATTTTTTTTTTGTTTGTTTGTTTTTTGTTTTTCAAGACAGGGTTCTCTGTATAAGGGTTCTGGCTGTCTTGGAACTTGCTTTGTAGGCCAGGCTGGCCTCTAACTCACAGAGATCCGCCTGTACGAATTTATTGTAACTTAATATTCTAATTTTGTTCTAGACATTTTTTAAAAAATTGTTGTTTTCCATAAAAACTCTGAAGGCCAGCACATAGTTTAATTGAGAAAACAATAAGAAAAATATGTCTTCCAAGGTGAGAACTTTATAATAAAGGAAAAGAAAACCATTTTACAATTTAATTGTGAGTAATTGAAAGCAAAAAGTTATAATGGGAATGCCAGAAAGAATTTAACTTTGATGTCTGTTGATTCCTGTGTACATCACAAGGTAGTGTAATCACTACCTTGTACTCAGTAGAGATGGGTTTCCTTAGCTATGAAACTCAAGACTGTGCATCCCTATTGAGTAGCTTTGTAGATGAAGTCTCTAAGGCCACCACTGTGAAGACACTTGGGTTTCCAACCCTTTCTCCTTTCTAAACAAGACTGATATAGAATCAGCCTTGTCATGTGCATAAAAACAGGGCAGAGAACATTCACATGTCTCCTTTGTAGAAGACCCCAGGCCAGCCGAGAGTCTCCAGGATTCTAAAGAGAGTTTACATTTTCTAAATGTACTCGTTTATTCATCCTTTCATTAAAGCTTAGTTACTTGCTCAGTGTTTATTTCATCTTTAATTTTTGTTGGACACTGTGCTAAGTTCTGGAATTACTTCTTATCTCTAGGTAGAGCAATGTTTACAAATTGTTCTAATTGCACGATTGAGTACTCCTGAGAAGGTAAGGCTGTGAAGCCACTCTTCAGTTCACTGCTCTTATACCTTCCACTGGCTTGTCTATTTCCTGAGCAGAGGTGTGTATTCCAGTCCATGCTGAGTTGATATCTAAACCAAGAGGAGAAGGACTTCTGTTATTCCTTTGACAGTCCTCTTCTTTGTCATCCTGATGTTGAGATTCAAGCCCTGAAGGAGACAGGGCTAAAATGTTGCAGGAAACAAAGTATAATTATAACTCATTTAGTGTGCTAAGGATCTTTCTCTTATTATTCTTCACACCACATTTTCTTCTCTCTGGAAAAAAAATCTCTTTTCCTTATTCTGAAGTCTGTAATGAAATGTTATTGTTATTTGTTTCAGTAAACTTTTTTTAATGCCTTTAATTTTTTTATTTGAATTAGAAAGACGATTATTTTACATGTCAATCCCAGTCCCCTGTCTCCTCCCCCCCCCCCAACTAACAGCCTGCTTATCCCATACCCTTTCTGCTCCCCAGGGAGGGTGAGGCCTTCTGTAGGGGGTCTTCAGAGTCTGTCATATCCTTTGGGATAGGGCCCAGGCCCCCCACTGTGTGTCTAGGCTCAGGGAGTATCCCTCCATGTGGGATGGGCTCTCAAAGTCCATTCCTATGCTAGGGATAAGTACTGATCCACTACAAGAGGCCCCATAGATTTCCGAGGTCTCCTCACTGACACCCACGTTCATGGGATCTGGATCAGTCCCATGCTGGTTTCCCAGCTATCAGTCTGGGGACCAACAGCTCTGCATTGTTCAGGTCAGCTGTTTCTGTGGATTTCACCAGCCTGGTCTGGACCCCAGTAAATACTTTTTTATTGTTAATTATTTAAGTAAAAATAATGTACTATATACATACGCATTGCATATAACTGAATGTAGCTAGAATTTATATACAATAGAATTGAAATATATTTGGAATATAACTGAAAATTATGTCAAAATGTGTTGTCCTTCAGAAGAATTTTTTTGATGTAAAAATACTGTGGTAATTTTTGTACCATTTACTTTTGAGAGTGGCATTTGGGAAATACTTGTGTATAGTATTCATTTGAGAACTCCATAATCCTTCATGGGCATATCCTATAATGTGAAGACTCCTGTTCTCAGAGAGGACATGTGGATGAGGGGGTCACTGAAGAATAGGAAGTCCCAAGGCTGAGTGTGAAGACTCCAAGCCTCAATTTGTGTGAAGGTTAAGTTTTCAGGGGTGTCTGGTGTGTCCTGAGTAATGCTGTAATGGTTGACATGGAAAAAGTCCATTTTCTCATAGTACTATATTCTGAAAGATGAAATTCTGTATCTTTTCAAAGTATGGTCCATACATTTTGATACTGTAGAACAGTTTATTGTTTCATTTAGACAAAAAGACTGGAGTCATCATCAGATCTGTGTTTAATGTTCAGTCAGGTTTTCAAAGGTATGTATATAAGTATAAAAGTCTCAAGGATAAAGAAAAAAATTTTAAAGTGTGTACATGATTTTATATTCATATTGATGAGTAACTATTTACTATAGACTTTTCAGAAATCTACCTTTAGTATGGTCCAAAGAACATCCATGCTCAATTATGTGAAAAATGTCCTCAAAGCTATTTGCGTTGACTTTTAAACACCTATTTATATAGCTAGAACTTAAAAGGATGGAGGTAGGAAGGATTCATACTTTACTTCTGACTCATTGCTTATATGAAGCATGGTTTTTAGTTTTTACTTTTTAGATCTTGAATTTGGATTCATTTTCCTGTCTAAAGGAAAGGAAACATGCCTTGAGTCTCTACAGAGATCAAAGTACCTGTGTTTTAGTTATCAAATGGTCACCTTATGCTAGACTTTTACATTTTTGCTTCTGGCAATACTGGGCTCTCTGTTCAGTCACCGTATCCAGTGACCTTCTGTGGTGTCTGTCCCTCCCAAGCTCTTGAGATGGGAACACACAGTGTGCTGTGTTCCGTGTCATGTCGGCCATTACTCTCCTTGACTTTACTTGTGTGCTCAAGTCAATGTGTTCCAGATTAATGAGGCATTTGTTCTTAATCAAGAAACTATTTAAGAATACACTTTTAATTTTAATGACTTGTTTATGATTAATTGTTTCAATCTGCCCTTTTCATTCTGGAGGATTCGTCAAAGATGCAGCTCTTTTCTGAACAGTTCCCCAATGTCTGTGTACTCCCAGTTGCTGCACCATGTGGCTCTCAGGGGACTGAGCCCAGTTATCATTTTCCTTGAGAAAAATCATTCATCCCTTAAACTAAAATTCACTTTAAAATAATTATAAAAGGAGCAAAAATGGAGTGGTTAAACATTACTTTTTTTTTTTTTTTTGAGACAGGGTTTCCCTTGATGGTCTGGTTTACCATGGAACTCACTGTGTAGCCTGGGATGGACTCAGTCATGATGCTGTCTCTCTGCTTTACTGTCCCAAGTTCTAGAGTCATAGGAGTAGATCACTATAACTGGCTAGTGTGTGTGTGTGTGTGTGTGTGATTTTAAAATATGTGTGCACAGGACACAGCATTCACATGGAAGTCAGAGAACAACCTCTGATGCCCATTCTCACCTTTCACCTAATTTCATAGAGCATCTCTTGGTATTCACCACCATGTCCATCAGGGTAAGTAGCCTACAAGCTTTTTGTCATTTTCCTGTCTCTGCCTCCCAGTTCCTTACAGGAGTTCTGAAATCGCAGAGGTGGGCTATTGTCTCTGGCTTTACAGGGCTCTAAGGTTTAAAACTTCTGTCCTCATGCTTGCATGGCGGCATTTTACCAACAGAACAATGTACTCTCCCACATCATGCGTTTTTAATGGTCGCTTTAAACATATACGTGTAGTGCAGTCTTATTGTTTGATGAGGAACAATCCCAGAAGTAATTTTTGAAGTAATTGCATTTTCCTAACTGATCTAAGCTCTGCCATTAGCTGATTTAATTAGCATTTATTCTGTTGATTTCTTTTTATTTAAATAAAGCAACACATTTATGGATGTGTGCTGTATTCAAAGCTACAAAAGGAAATGATCCACGACCTCGTAACCACAGCAGCTAACATTTACTGAGCACTTAGAACATTCCAGGCTCTGTTCCACAACTGTTTTAAATCTATTATCCCATTTATACTTCACAACTACCATACTTGTGAGGTTCTTACTTTTGCCAATGAAGAAACTTGAGGCTAAGTAAGTTCTCCAAGGTCACACAGATGGTAGATGACACTTAGAAATTGGAAACTACAGAACCCAAAACCTTAAACAAAATGCTCTACTGTATCCATTAGGGAGCTTCCAGCACTTGTTCATTCTTTCTGAGAAATGTAAGTTATTTTTATTTCCTAGGATGTATTTATATCCCTTACCTATATCTGACTAAAGGCCTGGATATTTTATTTTATCAGTCCTTCCTGTAGGGGCCTAAACTTAAATGAATACATTAGCTTCTTCCTAAATTCACTGCATTGGCTTATTTGTTAGGCAAATTTCCTTCGAAAGGAGCAAAAGGCAACTAAGGTTACAGGAAATTTCTGGTGAGAAGTGGAGCACAAGCTAGATATAAACCTTCCTGGGTTTGCCTTTTCTGCCCTCATGAGCATCTGAGATTTGAACCCTGGCCTAATCATGTAGGGCATGTGACATTATGGACTCTCTCATTTTTGATGTGCTTCCTCCACTTGAAAAGGTTTCAGGGTAACTTTTGAAATGAAGACTCACATATAATAGCGTTCTTCCTGCCATTCTGGTTCTGGCAGTATTTTCCTAGTGTAAGTTTAAGGTTTAAGGTGGGCTTAACCTGGCCCATTGTAGATCGCACCGTCACACAGAACAGTATCCAGCCAGAGTCATTGCCTGGAAGTTAAGCACACTTGAATTTGTTTTTCACTAGTTACCTTTTACCTGGTCCTGGCATCTTTGCGGGCATAGTTTGCTTGGAGGGCAGTAAGTTTATTTACCAGGGTTCATTGACATATGTGTGATAAAGCCAAAGGCACAATTTAAGCAAACTAATTCAAGCAAAGTGGAGAATTTAAGAGACCCCTCCCCCCAAAAAAAATCCTGCTGGTCTTGTGGTAGAGCTGTAAAGAAGAACCTGACCATACATTGTTTTTCACAGCCTGCCTCAGAGGGTCAGGTCCATCCATTAGCTCCAAATACACAAAGCTCTCACACCTTCAGTTTTCTGGATATCTATTTCTCTTTATGTCTATCTATCTATCTATCTATCTATCTATCATCTATCATTCATCTACCTGTCATCTATCTACCATCTATGGTCTATCTATAATCTATCCATTCACTTACCTATCATCTATCTATGTTCTATTTCTCTTATTCCTACTCTACTCATGTGACTAGAAATATATTCATAATAATTGACTGTCTGGTTTTACAATCACAGTTCTGGCATTCAAAAAATGATTTACAGTTCTAAATGCAATATTCTTTTGTTTGTTTGTTTGTTTTACGAGACAGGGTTTCTCTGTGTAGCTTTGGAGCCTATCCTGTCACTCACTCTGGAGACCAGGATGGCCTCGAACTCACAGAGATCCACCTGCCTCTGCCTCCCGAGTGCTGGGATTGAAGGCCTGCGCCACCAAGGCCTAAATGTAATATTCTTAAGGCTGGGTCCTTCTGTTTGTACCTAGCCTCGATCTGTAAGGAGATGGAACTGAGGAAGAGATCATGACGGGCCTCTCTCTGTCTCCTCCACTTTCTCTTCTTTCTCCCCCTCCTTTCCACCTCCTCTCTTTGTATCTCCATCTTCATATCTCTCTTTAACTGTTTCTTTTTGCTATATTTGTGGATTGAACCCAAGGACTTCTACATGCTAAGAAATCAGTCTAACATTGAACTATTTCCCTTCCATTCTGTTCTCTTTAATCATAGTAAACGATACAGTAAAATAAATAATTTCTTTGGTATCTTAAAGAAGGCAAGATTGGCATAAAAAGAAAATTACTTCATTGACCACATATTTCAGAATTCATATTGTATCTGCTTAGAAGTGTGATGGATGCCTACTGACAGGCATAAAAGATAACAATTTAACCCCAAGTTGGCTTTATCTAACTTTCATAAAATGTGTTTTTATTTTCCTTATAAATGAATGTGTATATCTTCATAAACTGCTTATACTTTATCCTATGGTTTTACAGGTGATAAATAATTCAGTAAAAGTACAAAGATTGAAGGGAGGGGAATTAAGTTCTGGGTTATTTCCATGAGGCTACATAATAAGAAATTTGGAGCCAGGGCAAACATTGGAGAAGATGAAATTTGGGTTAATTGGATATGTTAAGCTAACAGATAAACAATGAAAACAAAGAATGACCTGTAAAAGCTAGAAGCCATTGTGAACTTGTGGCAATTTTATCTTCCCATTCCCAGACCACCCGTCCTTGTCCTGTGCCAGAGCAGTCTGATTGGTGGCAAAGCACCCCAGATTTCCATCCTCAATAGTTTCTGTCTGAGTTCTGCTAACAGGAGATAAAGAACAGGAGAAAAGGGCAGTAGAGATGTTCTTCATGGTATGTTAGCTTAGCTCTTCAGTGCTCCGAGTCTGAGGAAAGCTGTTTCTAACCCTGAATAGGCAGGCAGAGGTACAGCCAAGGTTCCAGTTTCCACTGGGCTGTGGCAAAGATCCTTCAGCCTTCTAGAAAGTGTCACTCTTAGAGCAGGAACAGGATCCCCCTGTTGCTAGGCACCGTTTCATGTCTTTCTCTGTTTCCTTCTCTATCTACATTCTGATTCATTGTCACTGCATTAAAATCTATTCATTTGGAAACTTGGAGGTGAACAATGTTTGTCACTTCAATCTTGATAGTAAGTGAAAGAATGTAAGAAAGTGTGTGTGTGTGTGTGTGTGTGTGTGTGTGTGTGAAAATTTGTCATATGTGATGCTGGAGGCTGGTATATCAAAGAATAGAGAAGAGCAGTGACTGGATATTCCTAGTATGGGATTTCTTTTTCTCCAGGGAAACCTCAGTTTTTGTCCTTTAATCTTTTCAACTGATGGATGAGGCCCAATCACACTGTTGAGAACAATTTCCCTTACTGAAAGTCAGCTTACCATGGAAGTCAACCACATTTCCACAGCAGCAACACAGTGGTAACTATTGCTTGAATAACCGGGTTCTCAAATCTAGCCTATTTGAAAGACAGACCCTGTATAAAATAATCTGTCATACCTGAGATGCAGAACGAATCTTTTCCAAAGGGACAGCTGAGCAGAGAGAATGTGGAAGCATCAGAGCTTCTACTACTCACATCTGACAGTGACATTTAAGTCTGTCCTCAGAATCCAACAAACAGGAAAGGCTAGCTAGAGTTTGAATTCTGCTTGTTCTCTGGCTTCAGGGAGATTAGTTGGAGAGGTGGTTACCATGCATTAGAAATTTGCTTTAACCCTGTTCCCAAAAGGCTTTGAATTTTGTGAAGGAGCAAACATACAGTTGAGAAGGAGCAATGAACAAGGCTGAGGTGTGTGTCCCATCTGCAGTTGGGGGGTTTCTTTTCTCTTATGGGGATTTTATGTGTGTATAGCATCATCTGGCACATGACTTATTTCTCTTTATTGACACAAGAATGTTGCAGTTTGGACATTGATCTTCAGCCCATGGTATATCACATGTTGCAAATTCAGGCAACAAATCTTTACCAAACAGAAAGCACTTTGACCATTGTGTGAAGAACTCTGAAGTATATTCACTGGGCAAGGTCATTTGTTGAACTCTGATTGGAGCAGCTCTGACCTTTATGGTGTCCAGATTGTTCTGTCAGCACTGGTTAGTCAAAAGGTGTTTGTAGAACAAGGCCTGGGGGTTTCACACAGAGTTTGTGCCAACACTTTAAAACTATAGGTATCCGAAAGTCCATGTGGGCAGCAAAGGGAAAGATGCTTGGAATAACCACAAAAGAGAAGAAATAGGAAAGTAAAAAGACAAAGAAGTGATAGGAAACCAACTAGAAAGAGAAATGACTCTCCAGTTCTTGGTGGAGGTTGAAACTGATGTTGCTATGACTAGTGAGGCTTTGAGAGGACATCAAAGCTCTTGCTTGACCCGGAGATTGATCTAAACGAAAAGGTCACATATTATTGTTCTCTTTGCATCCCCCCAGCTTTCATTTGATTTTAATGGAGACCACATTTTATTCAAAAGGTTTTATACAAGTTTTCTTTGAAACTCTTCTGAACTCTGACCTTGGCTGGTACTCTCTCCTACACCTTAGGCCATGTTTCTTTCTAAAGTAGCAGGTGTTTCTAAAGGAGAGAATGCCTTTAGTCACAAGTGAAGAATGATGAAAATAATGGCTGCAAACTCTGAGCAGGGTGCCTCATGCAGTTAGCGCTCAGTTGAATGCTATCAATTATCACAGGATCAATGGTTATTGCTTTTTTTTCAGCTTATCCCCACAGGGTGCCAATCACATGAGAAGTAATTACTGTGGTCCATGTGTATTTCCTAACTATTTAAAAAATGCAGATGAAATTATGTTTTCCCCCAGACACAGGGTTCCAGGGAAACTGTAGCTAATCTTTTCTCATTTGCCTAAGTGCATACTCTCCATGATTCAGTTTCTTTAGATAGTGTTAGATTCAAAATACCATCTGTTTCTTCATTCTCAAATCTTTCGAATAGGGCAGACTCATGATGGTGAGCTGTTCTGGTTATTATCACTCAAGGATGGAGAGGTCTAAATTCCATCCCTCCAGAGTTAATGGGAGCCTGTCAAGTTTCAACTTCTAGACTGTATTTGGTACTAGTCTAATTCTCTCCCTCTCTCTCTCTCTCTCTCTCTCTCTCTCTCTCTCTCTCTCTCTCCTCTCTCCATTCCACAGTATCCCAGCACCAAGATAAAATTTGCTTGTCTTAATTCTTGGCATTTCTCTTGCTTTTCTTAAAAATGAGTTATAGCAATAACAAACATAATTATAACAAACCTAATAGAGTATAGTCAGTCTTAGAAGCCAGTCTTCACTGTTAGTTGCCATCGTACAGAGATGCTATATGTTCTCATTAATCACTGCCATGTCACATCTTCAGAACACTCAAATAAATGCCATCTGGCCTAAGAGCCTTATTGCACTTTGATTTCTTCTATTGCAGCAATGTCTTCTTCACTGAAAGTCTAATTTCAGACTTTCTTATGACAAGTGTTCTCAGAAATTAAAGTTTCCCCATCACTTCCTAGAGTTATTTGCTGCCAAACAACCAGACAAAAACCCTCTCTGAGCTTTTGTCCCTCTGGATTTCTTACTCCCTCCTGGCCATCCACAAAGACAGCCAACATATTACATGCAAGTGAGTCTATTCTTGGGCCAAGATGGCTTTCTATTTAGATGTCTGCCCTTTCACCCCAGGCCTCCCTCACATGGCTTCTTCTAGGAGTGGCTTTGTCCTGTGTTTACTTTGTCTATTTATACTACTTTCTTTGAGATGGTCTAGAGTTGTATTTTTTTCGACTGCCAGCACCTGAATAATGACATGGAGACTTTTTTTTATTAATTATGAAAGCTTGGTCTTAGCTTAGGCTTATCCCCGACTAGATTTTAAAACTTAAATTGACCCTCCTATATTAATCTACCTTCTGCAATATAGCTCCTTCTCTCTTTTCTGTACTATATGTCCGACTTCTTCCACATCTGGCTGGAGAATCCCCTGCCCCAGATTCATCCCAGAGTTGCTATCTCTGTCTGGAAGTCCTGCCTGTCCTCTCCTGCCCAGCTATTGGGTGTTCAGATCTTTATGAAACCAACCAGAAAGTGCCTTAGGCAGGCACATCTTTACAGGGTTTCTGATCAAACATCCCACAACAATGGTCAGTTCTCTTCTCTCTCCCACCAGCTAAAACCTTTTAAAGAACAAGCAGTTAATTTCTTAGATTGAAATTTGACTCGAGATATATCAGAAGCTATTTAAAGTTCACTATAGTCTTTGGTGCCTAATGACAGTAAGTTTTCAATTCACAGCCTTTTAGCACTTTCTTTGTTCCCCGGTGCTAGACTATGAGCTTTGGATATTGACACGATTTCTTCTTAGTGGAATGCTGTTGGCTGAGTTATTTTAGATCCTTTTTGTAGCATGGGAAAAACAAAACTGTTTTTCATAGGTGTTCAAGGTTATTGGGATAATCCATATGTACTTGACACTATCAATTAATAAACAAAATATGTGTGGAAGGTGCTTGACACATTTTACATGTGGAACAATTGTTTCTACTATGTGGTTATTCTTGAGTCAGTGGATGTTAGATTAGTCACAATACCCAGTACCACCTGTCACAAAGCTGATGTCTTCAGTGGGAGATGCAGCAATGTCATGGTGACAAAGGAAAGGGACTTTAAGCCAATGTTAACAGAGCTCAAATAGATCTCAACACATTATCAACATTAGCTAAGTATCTTTCTGGGAAGACTTTAGACACAGAAGATATGGCAAACACAGTTCCGAGGGAAGGCATGTCTTTATGGCACTGATGACAGCTTTTTCTAAGGTTTTCTGAAACAATCCTAATAGTTTCGGTACTTTAAAAAAAAATCACTGAAAAAAAATCCTTAAATAGTTACTGTCTGTTCCATGGAGAATGTGTGCTCCCAAGTATATTATTCTACTAGATAATTCTTTCTGATAAGACAAATAGAGAGTTTTGGCAGCAAAGCAAGAAATTTGCCCCCTGCAGATCTGGATGCTCATGGAAAGGAGTCATATGTAGCCACCTGTGTCTATTTTTAACCCCTCGTCCTTGGCATGCGATCTCTGGTTACATGGAGCCTTGTGTCCTCAATCTTGAAGATTGGTCTATTTCCAGCACGAGGAGAGTAAGAGTCTGTAACTGACCCAGATAAATTCACCTGAGTCCTAGAACTTACCCTCTCGGGGACAATCATGAAGCCAATCCATGGATTTAGTCCCAATACACACACATACACACACACACACACACACACACACACACACACACACACACGCACACACATGAGCACAAGCACATGCACACACAAATAAAATAAATAACCAATCAAATATGTATAATTAAATATGCATAATGCAATGTAGACAACAAAAATACAAATTTTAGGCTGTGAGTCTAGGTTAATCTCTAAATTGGCTTCAGTGTCTGGCAGGACTCCAGACATTATTTGAGCAATCCCATGATTATGTCTGATCTGGACTATGTGGGGTCTGTCTAGTCTTGCTTCAAATTGAGCTAGTCAACTCTCCACCTTGTGGTTGGAACTAAAAAGCCCTATCACTTGGAACGATAGTATCGTCTCTTCCATATCGTGCTTCATTGTCTAATCTGAAGAACTGCATTTGCTAGAAAGGTAGAGTAGTTTATATCCATCTATGGTTCAAAATACCCGAGTGATGGTTTATCGAAGCTGTTATCAACATGAAGCATACACTTTTGAGATAGTGTTCGTTTCTTTGGGTTGTAACAAGAGGGTGACTGCATTTCTCACTTCGGGTTTCTGTAATAAAGTACCATAGACAGGTGGATTAAACCACAGGCATCTAGGTCTCACAGTTGCTGTTCTAGACCTGGAGGAGTCCTAGACTGTTGAGTTAGCCTGGTTCTTGGTAAGAGTTATCTTCCTGGCTCACAGATGGCTGGATTTTCACATGGCAGAGAAAAAGAAACTGGCATCCCTTCATCATCCTATGGAAATGTCAGCTCTCATGGAAACCTAACCTGATCTGTTTTGGTTAAAATAGGTGGGAAACTTAATTCCCAGAGCTACAACATTGAGAAGTGGAAAGTTTGGAGGTGACAAGGCCATGAGGTCTCTGCCCTTCAGAGGGGACTAATGCCTTTATCTCCGGAGTGGTGGGCTTACAGAGGTTGACTTTAGTCCCCCTCTGTATTGAGGAGCTATAGGATGCTGTTATCATCTGCATAACACAACAAGATGTGTTCTGAAAGACTGGTGATTTAATCTTACGACTTGCCAGCCTCTAGAATGGTAGTTCTCAACCCTCCTAATTCTGTGACCTCTTAATACAGGTCCTCATGCTGTGGTGACCCCAAGCATAACATTTTTTCATTGCTCCTCAATAACTGTAGTTTTCTATGTAAAGATCTGCTATGTGGGAGATCTGATATGCATCCCCCAAAAGGGTTGTGACCCACAGATTGAGAACCATTGTTCTAGAATCATGAACTAAACCAATTTGTATTCTTTATAAATTTAGTTTGTCTCTTGGAGAAGCAAAGAAAAGCTTTAGACAAACTCCATAAAGCCCCACCTCCTAATACCATCACACTGGGAGGCAGGGCTTTGATATGTGAATTGGGAGGAGGCAAGCACAAATTTAGTTCATAAAAGCAACCACAACTATTTAACATTTGGTGGAGGCATAGACCTTAAACGATTTTGCAATGCCAATTTTGAAGCCTTTATATTTAGAATCAAGGGTATTTACTTTCACACCCCATTAGTGGGCATTTAACCAGCATTAATATTTTAATTAAACATTGTATTTCAGGCTTGCATTGATGCCTAAATGTCATTAGAGTCTGCGTTCTTTTTTTGTGATGCTCAGAAATTACATATTTGCTCGAACTGTGTAGGCATATCACAGTTACCGGGTGGATAAGCACAAAGTTATTCGAGACCTTCTTGCCTTTCATCTTCTAGCCAGCCTGTTCCTGGGGCAATGCTCTCACCTGTGCGGCTCAACGCTGGACATCCCATCTCTTGGCAGCCATGTGACTAGGTAGCACTCCAAAAAAGAACTCTTCAGGGGGAAAAAATCTTGCCCCTCAAACACACACATTTTTTTTTTCCTTCAGTGAAACTTGGCAACAAAGCTCCCATTGTCTTAGAAGTGTAGACTAACTACTATACTAGCAAAACAAGTGGAAAGTCCTAGCCCACCCTCACATGGGATTCAACCTGGGATAAGTGAGGCACTCTGTACTGGTCTGTAACCAGATTACCTAGGGTGAGGAAAAGGAGAAGGAGGAATTTTATACACACTGCCTACAGGAGGATCGGCAGGAAACAGAGCGCCGGGAGGCCTAAGTGTGTAACTGTGCCACAGGGGAGACATGGCTTAGGGCAGAAGTGATGAGACCAACAAATAACCAAGGTGTAGAGTAGAGAGTGAGGGCATGTTGGCTGACTCCTTCTGAGCCCCTGATGGAACGATACTCTTCTCTACCCAGTCCTCTACTGATTCCGCCCCCCCCCCACTGAAAAACAGAGAGAAAAGTCAAAATTCAGGTGCAGAAAAGTTTTCCGTGTCGCTGAAAGTCAGCGATGGTGAGAGGTGAGCGCAGATTTGGAATGCAGACCTGATTTTAAAGCTAAATTTGGCAGCACCGGGTTAGAGCACCGCAGCCCACTAGGAACAAGGTGCATGTCAAAAGCACGAGGGCTTCCTGTCTTCTCCTTAGCTCCCATTCTTTCCTCCTACTCATCTCCTCTTAAAAAGACTTACAGTTCTAGAGGAAGCCACAGATAGAAGGGTACGGGTGAGACTATTCACAGCGAGGGCCCAGAGCAGGCCCTCAGTGAGCAATAGCCAATGAGGAACTTCTGGTTAGGGACAAAAACTATCCACTGGCTCGTTTTTCTAGAAATGGGATGAGATAGTCCTCAAGATTCTTTTCAACTCTAGCTATGAATTCATATATATATATTTTTAATTCCAACTAAAATCCAAACTGGGGAAGGATGAGCACCTAGCTTCATGAGGGTGTGGGTTTTATAAAGAACTCCTGACGCTGTGGCCGAAGTGTGTGAGAGAATGCTCTTTGCTGTCTGGGAGTATGCATTCCCTTTCTAACCTGTTACCAGGGTCCTTCCGGTGGATTGTATGAGCTATCTCCATTTTTGATCGTGTTTTATTGTCAGAGGCAGACAAATGAACTAAACAGGGTAGGATAGTTAACTGTGACAGAACTTCCTACTGAGTTGCCAGAAGAGATATTTGCAAAGACAGGAAGAGGGGATCAGGGAGGAGGAGCTGTGTGAGCCCAGGGTCACTTGGAGGCAGAGGACTAGGTTTAGGGTGGCGCAAAAGGGCGGCACCATGTAGAGGGATCAGAATGTGTAAGAGGTAGAGACAGCAAGAACGCTGCCGACCCTCATGACATCCAGAACACACCTTCTACATCGGGCTGTGTGGTGAACTGTGAGCAAATCAAATCCTATCTCTATCTAAAAGGACAGCAGGAGAGGCTAGAGAGATGGCTCAGAGGTTAGGAGCACTGGCTACTCTTCCACAGGTCCTCAGTTCCATTCCTGGCAATCACATGGTGGCTCACAAGCATCTATAAAAGGGACAGCATGTTTGGAGGACAACATGATCCTTGCTACAGAATAATTTCTTTAAAACAAATACTAATGAGAAGAAAACTCCTGTTTTGAAATTGGAGAATTCACACAGACAGAAGGTTGGAAACAGCTAGCTCAAATAAAATGTAGTGACAAAATTGAAAAAGAAGGAACAGAAATAATCATGAGTAACTCTTCAGTAGAACTGAAACCAGAAGTTGCTCCTGTAACACCAGCCTACAAGTCTTCAGAGTGTCCAAATCCCTGTCACTTTTTAGTGTCTACTTTAATACTTAGTTTTCTCTACATGCCCTCCTAAATACAGTGACTTCCTTTTGGTCAACATCCTAATCAATATAATCATGTCCCTCAAGATTTATCCTATGCTTTGAAGTCACAGGTTGACTCATGAGGGATTTCCATTCTTCCTCACAGCTGTCGAGAAGGGAGCCCCAGCAGACGGAAGTAAGGCATGCTTCTCCCCACACTTCCTTCCTGGCTGGGCCATTCCTGGTCTGGGTCATCCAGCTGCATCCAGGAGTCCCTGAGGACAGTAGGCACATTGCTCATGGTGGGACTCCATCTCAGGCAGAGTTTCTTTAGAACTCCATCTAGTTTTGATTTTGTGCTAAAAGTTACCAACAATTCACATAAGTTGCCATGTGTAAAAATACTTATTTGCTACATATCCTTATTTCATAAGTCCTATCATTTTCTATAATTAACTGTATTTATTAATCATTACAAAAATGATTGAAGCAAATGACAGTGTTCACATGTAATTCATAAGTCGTGACAAAAATCTTCCTACAAAAGTGTTTGAGATGAATGTGATGAAAACACTTGTAATTCCATCACCTTGGGAGCTTGAGGCAGGAGGACAATAAGTTGGAGGCCTGCCTGGATTGTACAGTAAGACCCTGTCTATCCAGTAACCCCAGATGGGAGTGACTCATAGGTAAGGTCATTTAGGAAACTGAGTGACATGTTCTGGAAACAATGGACTCTATGCTGTTTGCTTTTCTAGAGGGGGGGAGCACGCCAGGGTTTGCTTTGTAGGATGTTCAGCTGGAAAGTCTCCAGTCAGGATAAGCCTTGCCACCACGAAGTGCCTATCCCAGCTGTGTCCGTCCTTCGGTTCCATGTCCGAGCTGTAACATTATTTATGATGTCAGGTCTGGCCAGTCTCTTATTTCCACGAGCTCCATGAGTCTGGTGCTCCTGGTTCTTTACGGCTGCTGCATTCTCTACCATCTTCAGCAAGCGCGTCTCAATTCCACAGTACTTGACGCTTCTCTGACTTAAAAAACACTGTGCTGCTTAAACTCCCATGCAAGCAAAAAGAACAAACACAAAAGGTATAGAACCTGTTGTCTTAAGATAAGAGAGTAAAAATAACTACTTGAAAATGTCTGAGTTTTATCTTTGCGAGATAGACCAATCTCAGGGAAGAAAGTGGGTGAGCAGAGAGCTCATGAGAACGTTCTTTTTCTAAGACTAAAAAAAAAAAAAATAAAATAAAATAAAAAAATGAAGTCTGATGTTCAATTCCAAGGCAAGCGATAAAGATCAAAGACTGGCTTTATTACAATATTTTCATTTTTATTGAACAGATTCATTTTGGACTTTGGCTTGCTTGGGGAATGTTTACCTTTTAATAAGTGATCTGTTTAAATGTGGATCTGAGAACAAGGCTTTCTGTTTTACAGGTGAACTTTTGACCTTAGGGGATGAATGGGTGGAGGCTAAGAGGAAAAGTCCACTGTGTTTCTACTGAACTTTTTACCCACTTAAAAAAAGAGAGAGAGAGGGAGGGAGGGAGGGAGGGAGAGGCGAGTTTAAAGTTCACAGGGTGCACAGGAGGTCTCCATTGGGGATTTCTGGTATTATTAACTTCCTGACCTCAGATAATTAAAAAGGAAGAGCAGGGCGACCTCAGACTGTGACTCAACTTTGAACTTTTAACCTCGCCAGTAAAGCATTTAAACTGTAAATGGGAGACCCTGGAACCTCGCTTATTGTTGTCACTGTCTTTGGTCCCTGGTTCCCAGGTTATAATCGAGGCCCACAGCATAGCCTGATCTTCCCTTTTTATTTAGTTAAGCTATTTTAGCAGAAAGGACTGCGAATACTGTTTCCTTACAAATGAAGGTATTGTGGTGAAAGAGTTAAGCTTCAAGGGTCATTGGATGGCAGAGCTAGACCTTAGATGACCTGCCCAGCTTCCTCAGCCGGAAGACAATCGAAAACCAGTAGGTTGGGTGACTTCCTTCAGGTCATGAGTCCCAGGGACACAGAAGCAACTCTGGTCATTTGGCTTTGTTTGTCTCACTTCAAAACTGGGTGCAAGTGACCTAAAGGGGATGTGACTTCTGTTTTTTCTTTTTCTTTTTTTTAATACTGAAATTCACAAGGGGGTGAGCAGGAAATTTGGCCCCCAAGTGACCCCTTTACTCATGTTGGTTGGTAAGCTTAGAAAGTTCCTTAACTTTTTAAAGTAGTGATTTGCTTAGTTGTGAGAGAGAATCCGAAATATGAACGGTCACATGCATGTATTATGATATTTCTTGTATGGGTGGTATTTTTGCCTTATGGTGTCTTTGGGGCTCATCTGTCTGGTGTTTGCAGAGCTAGAGATTAAAATTAGGCCAGCACATAGCTACAACTGAGGACACTCCAGTTCACCTGGGGAGGTCTCCCTAGAAGCCCCATGGACACGTCATACACACAGTTCTAGGCAAGAAGAGGGTTTTCTTCACTGGTAGTATTGGCTAGATGGCTCTGGTTTTAGCATCATTGCTTACTGCACGTGGGCTTGACCTTCAGGACAAGGCTCCTCTTTAAGAAACTCTGAGCCTAGAGAGATTACTCAGTGACTAAGAACATATATTTCTGGACCTGAGTTCAGTTCTGAGCACAGACATCAGGTGTCTCACAACAACCTGTAACTCCAGCTGCAGGGGACCCAATGGCTTGTGTTCTACTCTGAATTTCCACATGCTTATCTCTCTCTCTCTGTCATCTCTCTCTCTTACACACACACACACACACACACACACACACACACACACACACACACGACAATAAACATAAATCTTAAAAATAAAGAATGCAAAGTGGAGTGGGGACAGGGAAGAGAAGAACGAGGGAGTAAGGACAGAAGGGATGACCAGGACAAATAGATGACAAAGAGCCATTAACCTCCTTAGTTGGGCAGAGCCTCAGCCAGATCATGTGACACTGACAAAGCCATGAGTAGGTTGTGAATCTGCCGCAGCCACATGCTGTTAATACAGAGGCTTAGCCAGGCAGCTCGCTGGCACTTGTACAGTACGCAGCACGTAGGACAGTTAACATTCTGTGGCGCCCACTCTCCCCTCTTGCTATTTGCTAACACCTTTATTGCCTCCAGTTAGTCACAGCACTCTCATTCCCATCTGTCGAGGAGAGCTTCCTTCCAATATCCTGCCCTCCTTTTTCTATAGCAAAGAGATGCTCCCAGTGTCATGTTAAGCCTGGAAAGCAGTCAGTTTAGAAATGAGGAAAGTTTGGCGTGAGGTTGGTGAAGGTTTCCCACGAAATGGGACTCTGTGATGCTGTGTGGGATGCTGACGAAGAAACAGCTGGAGGGTAAGGGCAGGGAGATAAGTGGCTGTCTGGCTGCAGGCCCATCTGCATTGCCCCGAATGGAGGACATCCTGGGTGGGTGCCTGTGAGGGTTGCTAGCCACTCTGTCCAGCTTCCACCATAGCACAAAAGTTAACACACACACAAACAATCCTTTTCTAAACTCCTCTACTCCACTCGCTCCTCTGAGAGCCAGCCTACCACAGGCAATTCAGATCTGAGCAAGATGCTATGTGAACATGAATATGTCGAACGAGGTAATTGAAGTCGCAGGCCAGTGGGCTGTAAATAACTGCTAATTGGGGGTTTTGGTGGACAAAATCACCTAGTTATTTTCTCTGCCTAGGGAGCTATATTCATCCACTAGATCCCATCTACTGTTTCTAGTCTTGAGTTCATGGTTTCTCGTGTACAAGTCCAGAGTACAATCACATTAACCTTATGTTCCCCTGGGGGAGGTCAAAGGTCACCAAGCAGGGCAAGACTATCCTTGCGAAACCAGTTCTTATTGTGTGCTTGTGCTCGCTTTCATCAACATCTAGGGAGAAAAGAAAGCCTGGGGTTTTGCCAGAAAGTATCTTCTACAGAGAACCACACCACAATGCAGATCTTTCGCTCTTGAGAAATAAAGTCAAGGAGGTGGGGGATGTGCTTGGACTCTGATGAAGCAGATTTCAGATGGTTCCATTTGGGGCAATGGTCAGGATTTTTAAAATGTATTTCTTTTAAAGAAATTTGCATTGAAGGCAGTGGGAAAACAAACAGCTAGGCACAGTCCAGAGAGGCAGTGCCAAATAATTCAGTTTATGGTTGTCCCTGCATTGAAGATTCCCCTAAAGCTGGGTTCAAGGATTCTACTGGAACATTCTGAGTGTGAGCATGGGGAAGGAAGGTGGTCTACATCATCCAAGATGAGTCAGAGTGCATTGTGCACCCTTTGCTGACTCACTACATGCCCTCCCAGACTGGGACAAGGCTACAACCCCAGCTTAGCATTGAAGCCAAACCCTGTCTCAGAAGCAGCCAAAGGCTATCAGATTCTCGGTAGTTACCTCTTGGCAATATTGTCTGTTTTGAATTGACAATAAAACTGATTTTGTGTGTGTGTGTGTGTGTGTGTGTGTGTGTGTGTGTGTGCAAAATCACACCAGGTAAAAAAAAAAAAAGCCCTTCTTCTCATTTGTTGCTGCCATAAGTTTTCAATAAAACAGACTCCTTTATATCTGCTTGATATTATTTCTTTGGTTTGATGCGCCCAGTTGGCAAGAATAAATCATTTTGGGGGATTAAATTTAGTAGAATATCCACGCAAGTGCCAGGAGCCCTTAATGGAACTTTGGCAGGCAAGACAGCAGTAATTGTACAGCAGGTACAATGCGAGTAGGAGGCGGGTGCCGCAAGGAGCTGTAATCTTCTCCCTTCTTCTTCACAGCAGCTCGGAAACTGAACTAGTATCTAAATTAGGTGTTATTTTAGATTACAACTTGTCACACCTAATACAAGTGACACCATCAAGCAGCAGATACCAATTTGAAATTTGTTGGCATCTAGGGATGGTAATTGTTGGCCCATTTAATCCTTCAACCAGTCATTAAGATGACAGGTCTTGTGCCCACAAGAATGATGCATCCGTCGTTGGACACTGGAATCTCTAGGTCATCTCAGAGACAGAAAAGAATGAGTTACAAATTATCCCAGATAAATGCATGTTTAGACCATAGGGCTAGACAGAGGCATGGCCCCACAGCATCTTCAGTGTGTGTCAGCGGGCTCCTCCAGACCCCAATGCCTTCCCTTGAAAATAGGACTTAATTCTCCTTGGGTGGAATTAAGGAACATAACTCATTTTGCCTCCCAGGAGGCAATCTATGAGGTTCTCTATACAGTCTTGATAGGTGTCTGGATAGATTTCCACATCATCTGCCTCAACCTTGATCCTGTCTACCTCAGAGATGGTGTCATTTATTGACTACCTAAGCAAATGTTTCACGTCACGTGGGATAGAAGATCTTGGACTTCTTTGACCTAAAGAGAAAAGTGCCTTTTCATGCATAATTGTAATTGAGTGGGAATTCTGAGGTTGACTGTATCAAAAAATTACCTTGTGGTTTATTGTTTAATAAGAATCCCAGAGGCTCGGAGAGGGCTCAGTGGTTAAAGCTCCTGCCACAAAAGCTTGAAGACTGAAGTTTAGAATTCATGTAGATACTGGGTGTATTGCCACCCACCTGCCTCCATCCCAGCCTCAGAAAGATAAAGTCAGGACTAGAAGCAAGGTAACAAGCCAGACTAGCTTGATCAGCAAGCCTTCCTTAATGAATATAGTGGAAAGCAACCAAGGAAGACTCCTGACATCAGTTTTGGGTCCCACAGGTACAAGTACTCTCTCTCTCTCTCTCTCTCTCTCTCTCTCACACACACACACACACACACACACACTTAACATGCTTACATTTATGTATACAATACACACAAACACTTAAGAAAAGATGAATAGCAGAGAGAGTTCATTTCATTAATATAAATGTACACTGGAAATTATAATACAGATTTTTTAAAAAAATACACATGTACTGCCTTATAAGCACTGGACATCAATTGAGGTGTGAGTGTTGAAAATTGAAGAAGAGGGTGGTGAATTGTTCAAAATACATAATTCTCAAAGAATTAATACAAATATTTAAAGTTTGAAGTTTGAAGATGAATTAAGCCAAAATAGCAATTCCTTGGACTCTTGAAAAATGATAATTTTTGAACATTTTTTATCAAGGCTTCCAGGAAGTTAGAGACTTTGGGGTAAAATGTTTAAATCATTGAGAATTGATCTGACATTTAATGGCTAACGTTGACTCTCTGATGCCAAACAAGGTCAACGGGTCAAACAACTTCCATTACCTAACTAAGCTGACCTCTTTCTATGACATATCAGGGCATTGATCAAGGTTGTTATCCATGATGGGAAGAAGTTCTCTACTCCTACTTTAATGACCTTTAAAAATTTCATCTATCAGACTTAGGTTTTGCCGTGACTTGCACTGTTCTCTGTTCTCAATAAAGAAGTCTGCCTCTATGGAATCTTGAAATTCGCAGGCAAATGGATGGAACTAGAAGAAACCATCCTGAGTGAGGTAACCCAGTCACAAAAAGACAAACATGGCATGTACTCACTCATATATGAATTTTAGACACATAGCAAAGGATTACCAGTCTACAATCCTCTTCACCAAAGAAGCTAGGAAACAAGAACGACTATAAGGGAAAAATGCATGGACCCCAGGAATGGGAAGGGGCAGGAACTCTTGAGCTAATTGGGAGCATGAGAGTAGGGGAGAGGGAGTTGCCAGAAGGAGAGGAGGAGGAGAGGAGAGGAGAGGAGGAAATGGAGGAGCAGAAATATTGAGTTTGGGGAAGAATAGAGGAGAGCAGGATGAGAGATATCATATTAGATGGAGCCATTATAGGTCTGAGGAGAGATCTGGCACTAGGGAGATTTCCAGATACCTACAAGGATGACACGAGCTGACAGTCTAGGCAATTGTGGAGAGGATAACCTAAATGCCCTACCCCTATAATGACACTCATAGATATACACTGAACTGAACTCTGGAACTTAGTTGCAGAGAGGGAGGAATAAAGATCAAAGGGGTCAGTACCAGGCTGGTGAAACCCACAGAAACAGCTGGCCTGAACAACGGGGAGCACATGGACCCCAGACTGCTGTCTGGGAGGCCATTACAGGACTGATCCAGACCTCTGAACATGGATGTCAATTAGGAGGCCTCCGCACTCTAGGGCGCCCCTGGTAGTGGATTAGTATTTTTCCCTGGTGTAAGAAGGGACTTTGAGAGCCCATCCCAAGTGAAGGGATGCACTCTGGGCCTGGACACATGGGGGAGGTCCTAGGCACAGCCTAGGATGATATGGTGGACTTTGAGGGCCCTACCCTGCCTGGGGAGTGGAGGGTGGATTGGGTGAGGGATAGAGGGTGAGGAGTGGGGAGGGAGAGGGAGAAGGGATTGACATGTGAAACAAGCTTGTTCCTAATTTGAACTAATAAAAAATTACAAAAAAAGTTCTATACAGCATAAAAAAAAAGAAGTCTGCCTCTGCTTCTTCCTCATGCCCCTCCTTTTCATTGGTTGTGCTCTAATGCAAAATCGCACTCTTCTCTGGGAACTCTGCATCTAGGGTTCATTTGCAGAAGATGGCTCTCAAATCTCAGAGCTGGTGGTAGGATGCTGGTTCATTTGGCTTTTCTTGGACCAGAATGGTCTTAGCACATGTGCTGCTCATATTGCTAGTCCTTCCTTCACTGGTGTGATTTAATTTAAAAATGGCGCATTAGCTTCACTGTGTCATACATTCTATTTTTCCTTGTGTATATTCTCTGTTTCTCTGTTTGGAACTGACTGATTTCTTGGTTCATCTGTTAGCACTATGTCTTACTCGACCGTGGGGATTTCAAGCTTGAGCTTCCTATGTCTAAACTGATTCTTCAAATTTGAACAATGAAGGAATATTTTAATTTATTCCTAACACCGTGGAAAACACTTAATGCTTTTCAATGTTCTCAACATCTTTCATATGGATTTTCTTATTTTATCCTCACAGTGCTTCTGTAACCATAAGTGCAAAATAGTTCATTAGGCAACCCCCAAACTCTACATCAAGCAGTTCTGCCATGTGTTTTCATCGCAGGTGACTAATTAAGCCATAGGGACAGTTAGTTTTGCAGAGACTCAGGGTTACACTGATGATTCCTGGTCCTTCCTCTCACCATCATGTTCTTAAGGTAAGAAATGCATTACTGTTAGGACCTCTAGAGAGTATAGAGGATGTGGTGAGGGTTGCAAGTTGGCCACTAAAATATGTGCTCTATTTCTTTCCTAGGAGGAGATCATCATAGCAGAAACAAAGCCACCTGCCTAGAGGCTGTAATTTTCCCGTTGCCCCTCCAGCAAGCTGGGTCACACGACTACGCTATGTCCGATGAAACGTGAGCAAAGGTGATGGGTGTTCTTCACGTCAAGTTCTGAAGATTCTCATATTATTTATTGTCTCTGCCTTCCCATGGGCAGGAATGGGGATCGTGAGAAGAGTCTTGTAAGTCACATGATGGCACAATACCCTGGTTCTGGATTGCATTTCCAAATGTTAGAGTAGGGAAGAAAGAGAGCCTTGCCCCTTTCCCTCCGAAACACACACACACACACACACACACAGAGAGAGAGAGAGAGAGA